>NW_026529778.1:0-47167 GCF_028500815.1 Rissa tridactyla | reverse complement strand
CGGCTCTGGCGACAGCTCCCATGCCCGAAGAGCCAGGAGGGAAAGCCGTGCCTCGTTGGAAAGCTCTTTGGCAGGTGCTCGCGTGGCCCCACAGCCCGTGGGGCTGCGGGCTTTCCGGCGGCCGTCAGCCTCGGCGACACCGGCGCCCACGTGGTGCCGCCGCGCCAGCCTGCGAAGCATTTTCCGGTAGGGCCGCGGCTCTGGCGACAGCTCCCACGCCCGAAGAGCCAGGAGGGAAAGCCGTGCCTCGTTGGGAAAGCTCTAGGGCAGCTGCTCGCGTAGCCCCGGAGCCCGTGGGGCTGCGGGCCTTCCAGCGGCCGTCAGCCTCGGCGCCACCGGCGCCCACGTGGCGCCGCCGCGCCAGCCTGCGAAGCATTTTCCGGTAGGGCCGCGGCTCTGGCGACAACTCCGACGCCCGAAGAGCCAGGAGGGAAAGCCGTGCCTCGTTGGAAAAGCTCTTGGGCAGCTGCTCGCGTGGCCCAACAGCCCGTGGGGCTGCGGGCTTTCCGGCAGCCGTCAGCCTCGGCGCCACCGGCGCCCACGTGGCGCTGCCGCGCCAGCCTGCGAAGCACTTTCCGGTAGGGCCGCGGCTCTGGCAACAGCTCCCACGCCCAAAAGCCAGGAGGGAAAGCCGTGCCTCGTTGGAAAGTACTTTGGCAGCCGCTCGCGTGGCCCCACAGCCCGTAGGGCTGCGGGCTTTGGGGCGGTCGTCAGCCTCGGCGCCACCGGCGCCCACGTGGCGCCGCCACGCCAGCCTGCGAAGCATTTTCCGATACTGCCGCGACTCTGGCGACAGCTCCCATGCCCGAAGAGCCAGGAGGGAAAGACGTGCCTCGTTGGAAAGCTCTTGGGCAGCTGCTCGCGTGGCCCCACAGCCCGTGGGGCTGCGGGCTTTCCGGCGGCCGTCAGCCTCGGCGCCACCGGCGCCCACGTGGCGCCGCCACGCCAGCCTGCGAAGCATTTTCCGGTAGGGCCGCGGCTCTGGCGACAGCTCCCACGCCCAAAGAGCCAGGAGGGAAAGCCGTGCCTCGTTGGAAAGCTCTTTGGCAGCCGCTCGCGTGGCCCCACAGCCCGTAGGGCTGCGAGCTTTCGGGCGGCCGTCAGCCTCGGCGCCACCGGCGCCCACGTGGCGCCGCCACGCCAGCCTGCGAAGCATTTTGCGGTAGGGCCGCGGCTCTGGCGACAGCTGCCACGCCCGAAGAGCCAGGAGGGAAAGCCGTGCCTCGTTGGAAAGCTCTAGGGCAGCTGCTCGCGTAGCCCCGGAGCCCCGTGGGGCTGCGGGCTTTCCGGCGGCCGTCAGCCTCGCACCACCGGCGCCCACGTGGCGCCGCCGCGCCAGCCTGCGAAGCATTTTCCGGTAGGGCCGCGGCTCTGGCGACAGCTCCCACGCCCGAAGAGCCAGGAGGGAAAGCCGTGCCTCGTTGGAAAGTACTTTGGCAGCCGCTCACGTGGCCCCACAGCCCGTAGGGCTGCGGGCTTTCTGGCGGTCGTCAGCCTCGGCGGCACCGGCGCCCACGTGGCGCTGCCGCGCCAGCCTGCGAAGCATTTTCCGGTAGGGCCGCGGCTCTGGCGACAGCTCCCACGCCCGAAGAGCCAGGAGGGAAAGCCGTTCCTCGTTGGAAAGCTCTTTGGCAGCCGCTCGCGTGGCCCCACAGCCCGTGGGGCTGCGGGCTTTCCGGCGGCTGTCAGCCTCGGCGCCACCGGCACCCACGTGGCGCCGCCGCGCCAGCCTGCGAAGCATTTTCCGGTAGGGCCGCGGCTCTGGCGACAGCTCCCACGCCCGAAGAGCCAGGAGGGAAAGCCGTGCCTCGTTGGAAAGCTCTTTGGCAGCCGCTTTCGTGGCCCCACAGCCCGTGGGGTTGCGGGCTTTCCGGCGGCAGTCAGCTCGCACCTCGGAGCAACGGCGCCCACGTGGCGCCGCCGCGCCAGCCTGCGAAGCATTTTCCGGTAGGGCCGCGGCTCTGGCGACAGCTCCCACGCCCGAAGAGCCAGGAGGGAAAGCCGTGCCTCGTTGGAAAGCTCTTTGGCAGCTGCTCGTGTGGCCCCACAGGCCCGTGGGGCTGCGGGCTTTCCGGCGGCCGTCAGCCTCGGCGCCACCGGCGCCCACGTGGCGCCGCCGCGCCAGCCTGCGAAGCATTTTCCGGTAGGGCCGCGGCTCTGGCGACAGCTCCCACGCCCAAAGAGCCAGGAGGGAAAGCCGTGCCTCGTTGGAAAGCTCTTTGGCAGCCGCTCGCGTGGCCCCACAGCCCGTGGGGCTGCGGGCTTTCCGGCGGCCGTCAGCCTCGGCGTCACCGGCGCCCACGTGGCGCCGCCGCACCAGCCTGACAAGCATTTTCCGGTAGGGCCGCGGCTCTGGTGACAGCTCCCACGCCCGAAGAGCCAGGAGGGAAGGCCGTGCCTCTTTGGAAAGATCTTTGGCAGCCGCTCGCGTGGCCCCACAGCCCGTGGGGCTGCGGGTTTCCGGCGGCCGTCAGCCTCGGCGCAACCAGCGCCCACGTTCCGCCGCCGAACCAGCCTGCGAAGCATTTTCCAGTAGGGCCGCGGCTCTGGCGACAGCTCCCACGCCCAAAAGCCAGGAGGGAAAGCCGTGCCTCGTTGGAAAGTACTTTGGCAGCTGCTCGCGTGGCCCCACAGCCCGTAGGGCTGCGGGCTTTCTGTTGGTCGTCAGCCTCGGCGCCACCGGCGCGCACGTGGCGCCGCTGCGCCAGCCTGCGAAGCATTTTGCGGTAGGGCCACGGCTCTGGCGACAGCTGCCACGCCCGAAGAGCCAGGAGGGAAAGCCGTGCCTCGTTGGAAAGCTCTTTGGCAGCCGCTCGCGTGGGCCCCACAGCCCGTGGGGCTGCGGGCTTTCCGGCGGCCGTCAGCCTCTCGGCGCCACCGGCGCCCACGTGGTGCCGCCGCGCCAGCCTGCGAAGCATTTTCCGGTAGGGCCCTGGCTCTGGCGACAGCTCCCACGCCCGAAGAGCCAGGAGGGAAAGCCGTGCCTCGTTGGAAAGATCTTTCGCGCAGCCGGTCGCGTGGCCCCACAGCCCGTGGGGTTGCGGGCTTTCTGTTGGTCGTCAGCCTCGGCGCCACCGGCGCGCACGTGGCGCCGCTGCGCCAGCCTGCGAAGCATTTTGCGGTAGGGCCACGGCTCTGGCGACAGCTCCCACGCCCGAAGAGCCAGGAGGGAAAGCCGTGCCTCGTTGGAAAGCTCTTTGGCAGCCGCTCGCGTGGCCCCAGAGCCCGAGGGGCTGCGGGCTTTCTGGCGGCCGTCAGCCACGGCGCCACCGGCGTCCACGTGGCGCGGGCCACGCCATCCTGCAAAGCATTTTCCGGTAGGGCCGCGGCTCTGGCGACAGCTCCCACGCCCGAAGAGCCAGGAGGGAAAGCCGTGCCTCTTTGGAAAGCTCTTGGTCATCCACTCGCGTGGACCCACAGCCCGTGGGGCTGCGGGCTTTCTGGCGGCCCTCAGCCTCGGCGACATCGGCGCCCACGTGGCACCGCTGCGCCAGCCTGCGAAGCATTTTCCGGTAGGGCCGCGGCTCTGGTAACAGCTCCCACGCCCGAAGAGCCAGGAGGGAAAGCCATGCCTCGTTGGAAAGTTTTTTGGCAGCCGCTCGCGTGGCCCAACAGCCCGTGGTGCTGCGGGCTTTCCGGCGGCCGTCAGCCTCGGCGACACCTGCGACCACGTGGCGCCGCCGTGCCAGCTTGCGAAGCATTTTCATGGAGGGCCGCGGCTCTGGCGACAGCTCCCACGCCCGAAGAGCCAGGAGGGAAAGCCCTGCCTCGTTTTAAAGTTCTTTGGCAGCCGCTCGCGTGGCCCCACAGCTCGTGGCGCTGCGGGCTTTCCGGCGGTCGTCAGAATCGGCGCCACCGGCGCGCACGTGGTGCCGCCGCGCCAGCCTGCAAAGCATTTTCCGGTAGGGCCGCGGCTCTGGCGACAGCTGCCACGCCCGAAGAGCCAGGAGGGAAAGCCGTGCCTCGTTGGAAAGCTCTTTGGCAGCCGCTCGCGTGGCCCAACAGCCCGTGGGGCTGCGGGCTTTCCGGCGGCTGTCAGCCTTGGCGCCACCGGCACCCACGTGGTGCCGCCGTGCCAGCCCTGCGAAGCATTTTCCGGTAGGGCCGCGGCTCTGGCGACAGCTCCCACGCCCGAAGAGCCAGGAGGGAAAGCCGTGCCTCTTTGCAAAGATCTTTGGCATCCGCTCGCGTAGCCCCGGAGCCCGTGGGGCTGCGGGCTTTCCGGCGGCCGTCAGCCTCGGCGCCACCAGCGCCCATGTGGCGCCGCCGCGCCAGCCTGACAAGCATTTTCCGGTAGGGCCGCGGCTCTGGCGACAGCTCCCATGCCCGAAGAGCCAGGAGGGAAAGCCGTGCCTCGTTGGAAAGCTCTTTGGCAGCCGTTTCGCGTGGCCCCACAGCCCGTGGGGCCGCGGGCTTTCCGGCGGCCGTCAGCCTCGCCGCCACCAGCGCCCATGTGGCGCCGCCGCGCCAGCCTGCGAAGCATTTTGCGGTAGGGCCGCGGCTCTGGCGACAGCTCCCACGCCCGAAGAGCCAGGAGGGAAAGCCGTGCCTCGTTGGAAAGCTCTTTGGGAGCCGCTCGCGTGGCCCCAGAGCCCGTGGGGTTGCGGGCTTTCTGGCGGTCGTCATCCTCGGCGCCACCGGCGCCCACGTGGCGCCGCCGCGCCAGCCTGCGAAGCATTTTTCCGGTAGGGCCGCGGCTCTGTCGACAGCTGCCACGCCCGAAGAGCCAGGAGGGAAAGCCGTGCCTCGTTGGAAACCTCTTTGGCAGCCGCTCGCGTGGCCCCACAGCCCGTGGGGCTACGGGCTTTCCGGCGGCCGTCAGCCTCGGCGCCACCGGCGCCCACGTGGCGCCGCCGCGCCAGCCTGCGAAGCATTTTCCGGTAGGGCCGCGGCTCTGGCGACAGCTCCCATGCCCGAAGAGCCAGGAGGGAAAGCCGTGCCTCGTTGGAAAGCTCTTTGGCAGCCGCTCACGTGGCCCCACAGCCCGTGGGGTTGCGGGCTTTCTGGCGGTCGTCAGCCTCGGCGCCACCGGCGCCCACGTGGCTCCGCCACGCCAGCCTGCGAAGCATTTTGGGGTAGGGCCGCGGCTCTGGTGACAGCTCCCACGCCCGAAGAGCCAGGAGGGAAAGCCGTGCCTCTTTGGAAAGATCTTTGGCAGCCGCTCGCGTGGCCCCACAGCCCGTGGGGCTGCGGGCTTTCTGGCGGTCGTGATCCTCGGCGCCACCGGCGCACACGTGGCGCTGCCGCGCCAGCCTGCGAAGCATTTTCCGGTAGGGCCGCGGCTCTGGCGACAGCTCCCACGCCCGAAGAGCCAGGAGGGAAAGCCGTGCCTCGTTGGAAATCTCTTTGGCAGCCGCTCGCGTGGCCCAACAGCCCGTGGGGCTGCGGGCTTTCCGGCGGCCGTCAGCCTCGGCGTCACCGGCGCCCACGTGGCGCCGCCGCGCCAGCCTGTGAAGCATTTTCCGGTAGGGCCGCGGCTCTGGCGACAGCTCCCACGCTCGAAGAGCCAGGAGGGAAAGCCGTGCCTCGTTGGAAAGCCCTTTGGCAGCCCGCTCGCGTGGCCCCACAGCCCATGGGGCTGCGGGCTTTCCGGCGGCCGTCAGCCTCGGCGCCACCGGCGCCCATGTGGCGCCGCCGCGCCAGCCTGACAAGCATTTTGCGGTAGGGCCGCGGCTCTGGCGACAGCTGCCACGCCCGAAAGAGCCAGGAGGGAAAGCCGTGCCTCTTTGGAAAGATCTTTGGCAGCCGCTCGCGTGGCCCCACAGCCCGTGGGGTTGCGGGCTTTCTGGTGGTCGTCAGCCTCAGCGCCACCGGTGCGCACGTAGCGCCGCCGCGCCAGCCTGCGAAGCATTTTCCGGTAGGGCCGCGGCTCTGGCAACAGCTCCCACGCCCGAAGAGCCAGGAGGGAAAGCCGTGTCTCTTTGGAAAGCTCTTTGGCAGCTGCTCGCGTGGCCCCACAGCCCGTGGGGCTGCGGGCTTTCCGGCGGTCGTCAGCCTCGGCGTCACCGGCGCCCACGTGGCGCCCGCCGCGCCAGCCTGACAAGCATTTTCCGGTAGGGCCGCGGCTCTGGTGACAGCTCCCACGCCCGAAGAGCCAGGAGGGAAGGCCGTGCCTCGTTGGAAAGCTCTTTGGCAGCTGGTCGCGTGGCCCCCACAGCCCGTGCGGCTGCGGGCTTTCCGGCGGCCGTCAGCCTCGGCGTCACCGGCGCCCACGTGGCGCCGCCCGCGCCAGCCTGACAAGCATTTTCCGGTAGGGCCACGGCTCTGGGGACAGCTCCCATGCCCGAAGAGCCAGGAGGGAAAGCCGTGCCTCGTTGGAAAGCTCTTGGGCAGGCCGCTCGCGTGGCCCCACAGCCCGTGGGGCTGCAGGCTTTCTGGCGGCCGTCAGCCACGGCGCCACCGGCATCCACGTGGCGCCGCCGCGCCAGTCTGCGAAGCATTTTCCGGTAGGGCTGCAGCTCTGTCGACAGCTCCCACGCCCGAAGAGCCAGGAGGGAAAGCCGTGGCTCTTTGGAAAGATCTTTGGCAGCCGCTCGCGTGGCCCCACAGCCCGTGGGGTTGCGGGCTTTCTGGCGGTCGTCAGCCTCGGCGCCACCGGCGCCTAGGTGGCGCCGCCGCGCCAGCCTGCGAAGCATTTTGCGGTAGGGCCGCGGCTCTGGCGACAGCTCCCACGCCCGAAGAGCCAGGAGGGAAAGCCGTGCCTCTTTGGAAAGATCTTTGGCAGCCGCTCGCGTGGCCCCACAACCCGTAGGGCTGCGGGCTTTCCGGCAGCCGTCAGCCTCGGCGCCACCGGCACCCACGTGGCGCCGCCGCGCCAGCCTGCGAAGCATTTTCCGGTAGGGCCGCGGCTCTGGCGACAGCTCCCACGCCCGAAGAGCCAGGAGGGAAAGCCCGTGCCTCGTTGGAAAACCTCTTTGGCAGCTGCTCGCGTGGCCCCACAGCCCGTGGGGCTGCGGGCTTTGCGGCGGCCGTCAGCCTCGGCGACACCGGCGCCCACGTGTCGCCGCCCGGCGCCAGCCTGCGGAGCATTTTCCAGTAGGGCCGCAGCTCTGGCGACAGCTCCCACGCCCCGAAGAGCCAGGAGGGAAAGCCGTGCCTCGTTGGAAAGCTCTTGGGCAGCTGCTCGCGTGGCCCCACAGCCCGTGGGGCTGCGGACTTTCCGGCAGCCGTCAGAATCGGCGCCACCGACACCCACGTGGCCGCCGCCGCGCCAGCCTGCGAAGCATTTTCCGATAGGGCCGCGGCTCTGGCGACAGCTCCCACGCCCGAAGAGCCAGGAGGGAAAGCCGTGCCTCGGTGGAAAGCTCTTTGGCAGCTGCTCGCGTGGCCCCACAGCCCGTGCGGCTGCGGGAATTTCCGGCGGCCGTCAGTCTCGGCGACACCGGCGCCCAAGTGGCGCCGCCGCACCAGCCTGACAAGCATTTTCCGGTAGGGCCGCGGCTCTGGCGACAACTCCCACACCCGAAGAGCCAGGAGGGAAAGCCGTGCCTCGTTGGAAAGCTCTTTGGCAGCCGCTCGCGTGGCCCCACAGCCCGTGGGGCTGCGGGCTTTCCGGCGGCCGTCAGCCTCGGCGCCACCAGCGCCCATGTGGCGCCGCCGCGCCAGCCTGCGAAGTATTTTCCGGTAGGGCCGCGGCTCTGGCAACAGCTCCCACGGCCGAAGAGCCAGGAGGGAAAGCCGTGCCTCTTTGGAAAGATCTTTGGCAGCCGCTGGCGTGGCCCCACAGCCCGTGGGGTTGCGGGCTTTCCGGCGGCCGTCAGCCTCGGCGCCACCGGCGCCCACGTGGCGCCGCCGCGCCAGCCTGCGAAGCATTTTCCGGTAGGGCCGCGGCTCTGGCGACAGCTCCCACACCCGAAGAGCCAGGAGGGAAAGCCGTGCCTCGGTGGAAAGCTCTTTGGCAGCTGCTCGCGTGGCCCCACAGCCCGTGCGGCTGCGGGATTTCCGGCGGCCGTCAGTCTCGGCGACACCGGCGCCCACGTGGCGCCGCCGCGCCAGCCTGCGAAGCATTTTCCGATAGGGCCGTGGCTCTGGCGACAGCTCCCACACCCGAAGAGACAGGAGGGAAAGCCGTGCCTCGTTGGAAAGCTCTTTGGCAGCCGCTCGCGTGGCCTCACAGCCTGTGGGGCTGCGGGCTTTCCGGCGGCCGTCAGCCTCGGCGCCACCAGCGCCCATGTGGCGCCGCCGCGCCAGCCTGCGAAGCATTTTCCGGTAGGGCCGCGGCTCTGGCAACAGCTCCCACGGCCGAAGAGCCAGGAGGGAAAGCCGTGCCTCTTTGGAAAGATCTTTGGCAGCCGCTGGCGTGGCCCCACAGCCCGTGGGGTTGCGGGCTTTCCGGCGGCCGTCAGCCTCGGCGCCACCGGCCCCCACGTGGGGCCGCCGCGCCAGCCTGCGAAGCATTTTCCGGTAGCGCCGCGGCTCTGTCGACAGCTCCCACGCCCGAAGAGCCAGGAGGGAAAGCCGTGCCTCGTTGGAAAGCTCTTTGGCAGCCGCTCGCGTGGCCCCACAGCCCGTGGGGCTGCGGGCTTTCCGGCGGTCGTCAGCCTCGGCGTCACCGGCGCCCACGTGGCGCCGCCGCGCCAGCCTGACAAGCATTTTCCGGTAGGGCCGCGGCTCTGGTGACAGCTCCCACGCCCGAAGAGCCAGGAGGGAAGGCCGTGCCTCGTTGGAAAGCTCTTTGGCAGCTGGTCGCGTGGCCCCACAGCCCGTGCGGCTGCGGGCTTTCCGGCGGCCGTCAGCCTCGGCGTCACCGGCGCCCACGTGGCGCCGCCGCGCCAGCCTGACAAGCATTTTCCGGTAGGGCCACGGCTCTGGGGACAGCTCCCATGCCCGAAGAGCCAGGAGGGAAAGCCGTGCCTCGTTGGAAAGCTCTTGGGCAGCCGCTCGCGTGGCCCCACAGCCCGTGGGGCTGCAGGCTTTCTGGCGGCCGTCAGCCACGGCGCCACCGGCATCCACGTGGCGCCGCCGCGCCAGTCTGCGAAGCATTTTCCAGTAGGGCTGCAGCTCTGTCGACAGCTCCCACGCCCGAAGAGCCAGGAGGGAAAGCCGTGGCTCTTTGGAAAGATCTTTGGCAGCCGCTCGCGTGGCCCCACAGCCCGTGGGGTTGCGGGCTTTCTGGCGGTCGTCAGCCTCGGCGCCACCGGCGCCTAGGTGGCGCCGCCGCGCCAGCCTGCGAAGCATTTTGCGGTAGGGCCGCGGCTCTGGCGACAGCTCCCACGCCCGAAGAGCCAGGAGGGAAAGCCGTGCCTCTTTGGAAAGATCTTTGGCAGCCGCTCGCGTGGCCCCACAGCCCGTAGGGCTGCGGGCTTTCCGGCGGCCGTCAGCCTCGGCGCCACCGGCACCCACGTGGCGCCGCCGCGCCAGCCTGCGAAGCATTTTCCGGTAGGGCCGCGGCTCTGGCGACAGCTCCCACGCCCGAAGAGCCAGGAGGGAAAGCCGTGCCTCGTTGGAAACCTCTTTGGCAGCTGCTCGCGTGGCCCCACAGCCCGTGGGGCTGCGGGCTTTGCGGCGGCCGTCAGCCTCGGCGACACCGGCGCCCACGTGTCGCCGCCGCGCCAGCCTGCGGAGCATTTTCCAGTAGGGCCGCAGCTCTGGCGACAGCTCCCACGCCCGAAGAGCCAGGAGGGAAAGCCGTGCCTCGTTGGAAAGCTCTTGGGCAGCTGCTCGCGTGGCCCCACAGCCCGTGGGGCTGCGGACTTTCCGGCAGCCGTCAGAATCGGCGCCACCGACACCCACGTGGCGCCGCCGCGCCAGCCTGCGAAGCATTTTCCGATAGGGCCGCGGCTCTGGCGACAGCTCCCACGCCCGAAGAGCCAGGAGGGAAAGCCGTGCCTCGGTGGAAAGCTCTTTGGCAGCTGCTCGCGTGGCCCCACAGCCCGTGCGGCTGCGGGATTTCCAGCGGCCGTCAGTCTCGGCGACACCGGCGCCCAAGTGGCGCCGCCGCGCCAGCCTGCGAAGCATTTTCCGATAGGGCCGCGGCTCTGGCGACAACTCCCACACCCGAAGAGCCAGGAGGGAAAGCCGTGCCTCGTTGGAAAGCTCTTTGGCAGCCGCTCGCGTGGCCCCACAGCCCGTGGGGCTGCGGGCTTTCCGGCGGCCGTCAGCCTCGGCGCCACCAGCGCCCATGTGGCGCCGCCGCGCCAGCCTGCGAAGTATTTTCCGGTAGGGCCGCGGCTCTGGCAACAGCTCCCACGGCCGAAGAGCCAGGAGGGAAAGCCGTGCCTCTTTGGAAAGATCTTTGGCAGCCGCTCGCGTGGCCCCCACAGCCCGTGGGGTTGCGGGCTTTCCGGCGGCCGTCAGCCTCGGCGCCACCGGCGCCCACGTGGCGCCGCCGCGCCAGCCTGCGAAGCATTTTCCGGTAGGGCCGCGGCTCTGGCGACAGCTCCCACGCCCGAAGAGCCAGGAGGGAAAGCCGTGCCTCGGTGGAAAGCTCTTTGGCAGCTGCTCGCGTGGCCCCACAGCCCGTGCGGCTGCGGGATTTCCGGCGGCCGTCAGTCTCGGCGACACCGGCGCCCACGTGGCGCCGCCGCGCCAGCCTGCGAAGCATTTTCCGATAGGGCCGTGGCTCTGGCGACAGCTCCCACACCCGAAGAGACAGGAGGGAAAGCCGTGCCTCGTTGGAAAGCTCTTTGGCAGCCGCTCGCGTGGCCTCACAGCCTGTGGGGCTGCGGGCTTTCCGGCGGCCGTCAGCCTCGGCGCCACCAGCGCCCATGTGGCGCCGCCGCGCCAGCCTGCGAAGCATTTTGCGGTAGGGCCGCGGCTCTGGCAACAGCTCCCACGGCCGAAGAGCCAGGAGGGAAAGCCGTGCCTCTTTGGAAAGATCTTTGGCAGCCGCTGGCGTGGCCCCACAGCCCGTGGGGTTGCGGGCTTTCCGGCGGCCGTCAGCCTCGGCGCCACCGGCCCCCACGTGGGGCCGCCGCGCCAGCCTGCGAAGCATTTTCCGGTAGCGCCGCGGCTCTGGAGACAGCTCCCACGCCCGAAGAGCCAGGAGGGAAAGCCGTGCCTCGTTGGAAAGCTCTTGGGCAGCCGCTCGCGTAGCCCCGGAGCCCGTGGGGCTGCGGGCTTTCCGGCGGCCGTCAGCCTCGGCACCACCGGCGCCCACGTGGCGCCGCCGCGCCAGCCTGCGAAGCATTTTCCGGTAGGGCCACGGCTCTGGCGACAGCTCCCACGCCCGAAGAGCCAGGAGGGAAAGCCGTGCCTCGTTGGAAAGCTCTTTGGCAGCCGCTCGCGTGGCCGCACAGCCCGTGGGGCTGCGGGCTTTCCGGCGGCCGTCAGCCTCGGCGACACCGGCGCCCACGTGGCGCCGCAACGCCAGGCTGACAAGCATTTTCCGGTAGGGCCGCGGCTCTGATGACAGCTCCCACGCCCGAAGAGCCAGGAGGGAAAGTCGTGCCTCGTTGGAAAGCTCTTTGGCAGCTGCTCGCGTGGCCCCACAGCCCGTGGGGTTGCGGGCTTTCTGGCGGTCGTCAGCCTCGGCGCCACCGGCGCCCACGTGGCGCCGCCGCGCCAGCCTGCGAAGCATTTTCCGGTAGGGCCACGGCTCTGGCGACAGCTCCCACGCCCGAAGAGCCAGGAGGGAAAGCCGTGCCTCGTTGGAAAGCTCTTTGGCAGCCGCTCGCGTGGCCCCACAGCCCGTGGGGCTGCGGGCTTTCTGGCGGCCGTCAGCCTCGGCGCCACTGGCGCCCACGTGGCGCCGTCGCGCCAGCCTGACAAGCATTTTCCGGTAGGGCCGCGGCTCTGGCGACAGCTGCCACGCCCGAAGAGCCAGGAGGGAAAGCCGTGCCTCGTTGGAAAGCTCTTTGGCAGCCGCTCGCGTGGCCCCACAGCCCGTGGGGCTGCGGGCTTTCTGGCGGCCGTCAGCCTCGGCGACACCGGCGCCCACGTGGCGCCGCCGCGCCAGCCTGCGAAGCATTTTCTGGTAGGGCCGCGGCTCTGGCGACAGCTCCCACGCCCGAAGAGCCAGGAGGGAAAGCCGTGCCTCGTTGGAAAGCTCTTTGGCAGCCGCTCACGTGGCCCCACAGCCCGTGGGGCTGCGGGCTTTCCGGCGACCGACAGGCTCTGCTTCACCGGCGCCCACGTGGCGCCGCCGCGCCAGCCTGCGAAGCATTTTCCGGTAGGGCCGCGGCTCTGGCGACAGCTCCCACGCCCGAAGAGCCAGGAGGGAAAGCCGTGCCTCGTTGGAAAGCTCTTTGGCAGCCGCTCGCGTGGCCCCACAGCCCGTGGGGCTGCGGGCTTTCCGGCGGCCGTCAGCCTCAGAGCAACCGGCACCCACGTGGCGCCCCCGCGCCAGCCTGCGAAGCATTTTCCGGTAGGGCCGCGGCTCTGGCGACAGCTCCCACGCACAAAGAGCCAGGAGGGAAAGCCGTGCCTCGTTGGAAAGCTCTTGAGCAGCTGCTCGCGTGGCCCCACAGCCCGTGGGGCTGCGGGCTTTCCGGCAGCCGTCAGCCTCGGCGCCACCGGCGCCAACTTGGCGCCGCCACGCCAGCCTGACAAGCATTTTCCGATACCGCCGCGGCTCAGGCGACAGCTCCCACGCCCGAAGAGCCAGGATGGAAAGCCGTGCCTCGTTGGAAAGCTCTTGGGCAGCTGCTCGCGTGGCCCCACAGCCCGTGGGGCTGCGGGCTTTCCGGCGGCCGTCAGCCTCGGCGACACCGGCGCCCACGTGGCGCCGCAACGCCAGGCTGACAAGCATTTTCCGGTAGGGCCGCGGCTCTGATGACAGCTCCCACGCCCGAAGAGTCAGGAGGGAAAGCCGTGCCTCGTTGGAAAGCTCTTTGGCAGCTGCTCGCGTGGCCCCACAGCCCGTGGGGTTGCGGGCTTTCTGGCGGTCGTCAGCCTCGGCGCCACCGGCGCCCACGTGGCGCCGCCGCGCCAGCCTGCGAAGCATTTTCCGGTAGGGCCACGGCTCTGGCGACAGCTCCCACGCCCGAAGAGCCAGGAGGGAAAGCCGTGCCTCGTTGGAAAGCTCTTTGGCAGCCGCTCGCGTGGCCCCACAGCCCGTGGGGCTGCGGGCTTTCTGGCGGCCGTCAGCCTCGGCGCCACTGGCACCCACGTGGCGCCGTCGCGCCAGCCTGACAAGCATTTTCCGGTAGGGCCGCGGCTCTGGCGACAGCTGCCACGCCCGAAGAGCCAGGAGGGAAAGCCGTGCCTCGTTGGAAAGCTCTTTGGCAGCCGCTCGCGTGGCCCCACAGCCCGTGGGGCTGCGGGCTTTCTGGCGGCCGTCAGCCTCGGCGACACCGGCGCCCATGTGGCGCCGCCGCGCCAGCCTGCGAAGCATTTTCTGGTAGGGCCGCGGCTCTGGAGACAGCTCCCACGCCCGAAGAGCCAGGAGGGAAAGCCGTGCCTCGTTGGAAAGCTCTTTGGCAGCCGCTCACGTGGCCCCACAGCCCGTGGGGCTGCGGGCTTTCCGGCGACCGACAGGCTCTGCTTCACCGGCGCCCACGTGGCGCCGCCGCGCCAGCCTGCGAAGCATTTTCCGGTAGGGCCGCGGCTCTGGCGACAGCTGCCACGCCCGAAGAGCCAGGAGGGAAAGCCGTGCCTCGTTGGAAAGCTCTTTGGCAGCCGCTCGCGTGGCCCCACAGCCCGTGGGGCTGCGGGCTTTCCGGCGGCCGTCAGCCTCAGAGCAACCGGCACCCACGTGGCGCCCCCGCGCCAGCCTGCGAAGCATTTTCCGGTAGGGCCGCGGCTCTGGCGACAGCTCCCACGCCCGAAGAGCCAGGAGGGAAAGCCGTGCCTCGTTGGAAAGCTCTTTGGCAGCTGCTCGCGTGGCCCCACAGCCCGTGGGGCTGCGGGCTTTCCGGCGGCCGTCAGCCTCGGCGCAACCGGCGCCCACGTGGCGCCGCCGCGCCAGCCTGCGAAGCATTTTCCGGTAGGGCCGCGGCTCTGGCGACAGCTCCCACGCCCGAAGAGCCAGGAGGGAAAGCCGTGCCTCGTTGGAAAGCTCTTTGGCAGCCGCTGGCGTGGCCCCACAGCCCGTGGGGTTGCGGGCTTTCTGGCGGCCGTCAGCCACGGCGCCACCGGCGTCCCCGTGGCGCCGCCGTGCCAGCCTGCGAAGCATTTTGCGGTAGGGCCGTGGCTCTGGCGACAGCTCCCACGCCCGAAGAGCCAGGAGGGAAAGCCGTGCCTCGTTGGAAAGTACTTTGGCAGCCGCTCGCGTGGCCCCAGAGCCCGTGGGGTTGCGGGCTTTCTGGCGGTCGTCAGCCTCGGCGGCACCGGCGCCCACGTGGCGCCGCCGCGCCAGCCTGCGAAGCATTTTGCGGTAGGGCCGCGGCTCTGGCGACAGCTCCCACGCCCGAAGAGCCAGGAGGGAAAGCCGTGCGTCGTTGGAAAGCTCTTTGGCAGCCGCTCGCGTGGTCCCACAGCCCGTGGGGCTGCGGGCTTTCCGGCGGCCGTCAGCCTCGGCGACACCGGCGCCCACGTGGCGCCGCCGCGCCAGCCTGCGAAGCATTTTCCGGTAGGGCCGTGGCTCTGGCGACAGCTCCCACGCCCGAAGAGCCAGGAGGGAAAGCCGTGCCTCGTTGGAAAGCTCTTGGGCAGCTGCTCACGTGGCCCAACAGCCCGTGGGGCTGCGGGCTTTCCGGCGGCCGTCAGCCTCGGCGCCACTGGCGCCCATGTGGCGCCTCCGCGCCAGCCTGACAAGCATTTTAAGGTAGAGCCGCGGCTCTGGCGACAGCTCCCATGCCCGAAGAGCCAGGAGGGAAAGCCGTGCCTCGTTGGAAAGCTCTTTGGCAGGTGCTCGCGTGGCCCCACAGCCCGTGGGGCTGCGGGCTTTCCGGCGGCCGTCAGCCTCGGCGACACCGGCGCCCACGTGGCGCCGCCGCGCCAGCCTGCGAAGCATTTTCCGGTAGGGCCGCGGCTCTGGCGACAGCTCCCACGCCCGAAGAGCCAGGAGGGAAAGACGTGCCTCGTTGGAAAGCTCTTTGGCAGCTGCTCGCGTGGCCCCACAGCCCGTGGGGTTGCGGGCTTTCCGGCGGTCGTCAGCCTCGGCGCCACCGGCGCCCACGTGGCGCCGCCGCGCCAGCCTGCGAAGCATTTTCCGGTAGGGCCACGGCTCTGGCGACAGCTCCCACGCCCGAAGAGCCAGGAGGGAAAGCCGTGCCTCGTTGGAAAGCTCTTTGGCAGCCGCTCGCGTGGCCCCACAGCCCGTGGGGCTGCGGGCTTTCTGGCGGCCGTCAGCCTCGGCGCCACTGGCGCCCACGTGGTGCCGCCGCGCCAGACTGCAAAGCATTTTCCGGTAGGGCCGCGGCTCTGGCGACAGCTCCCACGCCCAAAGAGCCAGGAGGGAAAGCTGTGCCTCGTTGGAAAGCTCTTTGGCAGCCGCTCGCGTGGCCCCACAGCCCGTAGGGCTGCGGGCTTTCTGGCGGTCGTCAGCCTCGGCGGCACCGGCGACAACGTGGCGCTGCCGCGCCAGCCTGCGAAGCATTTTCCGGTAGGGCCGCGGCTCTGGCGACAGCTCCCACGCCCGAAGAGCCAGGAGGGAAAGCCGTGCCTCGTTGGAAAGCTCTTTGGCAGCCGCTCACGTGGCCCCACAGCCCGTGGGGCTGCGGGGTGTTCGGCGGCTGTCAGCCTCGGCGACACCGGCGCCCACGTGGCACCGCCGCGCCAGCCTGCGAAGCATTTTCCGGTAGGGCCGCAGCTCTGGCGACAGCTCCCACGCCCGAAGAGCCAGGAGGGAAAGCCGTGCCTCGTTGGAAAGCTCTTTGGCAGCTGCTCGCGTGGCCCCACAGCCCGTGGGGCTGCGGGCTTTCCAGCAGCCCTCAGAATCGGCGCCACCGGCGCCCACGTGGCGCCGCCGCGCCAGCCAGCGAAGCATTTTCCGGTAGGGCCGCGGCTCTGGCGACAGCTCTCACGCCCGAAGAGCCAGGAGGGAAAGCCGTGCCTCGTTGGAAAGCTCTTTGGCAGCCGCTCGCGTGTCCGCACAGCCCGTGGGGCTGCGGGCTTTCCGGCGGCCATCAGCCTCGGAGCAACCGGCGCCCACGTGGCGCCGCCGCGCCAGCCTGCGAAGCATTTTGCGGTAGGGCCGCGGCTCTGGCGACAGCTCCCACGCCCGAAGAGCCAGGAGGGAAAGCCGTGCCTCGTTGGAAAGCTCTTTGGCAGCCGCTCGCGTGGCCCCACAGCCCGTGGGGCTGCGGGCTTTCTGGCGGCCGTCAGCCTCGGCGCCACCGGCACCCACGTGGCGCCGCCGCGCCAGCCTGCGAAGCATTTTCCGGTAGGGCCGCGGCTCTGGCGACAGCTCTCACGCCCGAAGAGCCAGGAGGGAAAGCCGTGCCTCGTTGGAAAGCTCTTTGGCAGCCGCTCGCGTGGCCCCACAGCCCGTAGGGCTGCGAGCTTTCGGGCGGCCGTCAGCCTCGGCGCCACCGGCGCCCACGTGGCGCCGCCACGCCAGCCTGCGAAGCATTTTCCGGTAGGGCCGCGGCTCTGGCGACAGCTCCCACGCCCGAAGAGCCAGGAGGGAAAGCCGTGCCTCGTTGGAAAGCTCTTTGGCAGGTGCTCGCGTGGCCCCACAGCCCGTGGGGCTGCGGGCTTTCCGGCGGCCGTCAGCCTCGGCGACACCGGCGCCCACGTGGCGCCGCCGCGCCAGCCTGCGAAGCATTTTCCGGTAGGGCCGCGGCTCTGGCGACAGCTCCCACGCCCGAAGAGCCAGGAGGGAAAGCCGTGCCTCGTTGGAAAGCTCTTGGGCAGCTGCTCGCGTATCCCCAGAGCCCGTGGGGCTGCGGGCTTTCCAGCAGCCGTCAGAATCGGCGCCACCGGCACCCACGTGGCGCCGCCGCGCCAGCCAGCGAAGCATTTTCCGGTAGGGCCGCGGCTCTGGCGACAGCTCTCACGCCCGAAGAGCCAGGAGGGAAAGCCGTGTCTCTTTGGAAAGCTCTTTGGCAGCCGCTCGCGTGGCCCCACAGCCCGTGGGGCTGCGGGCTTTCCGGCGGCCGTCAGCCTCGGCACCACCAGCGCCCATGTGGCGCCGCCGCGCCAGCCTGCGAAGCATTTTCCGGTAGGGCCGCGGCTCTGGCGACAGCTCCCACGCCCGAAGAGCCAGGAGGGAAAGCCGTGCCTCGTTGGAAAGCTCTTTGGCAGCCGCTCGCGTGGCCGCACAGCCCGTGGGGCTGCGGGCTTTCCGGCGGCCATCAGCCTCGGAGCAACCGGCGCCCACGTGGCGCCGCCGCGCCAGCCTGCGAAGCATTTTCCGGTAGGGCCGCGGCTCTGGCGACAGCTCCCACGCCCAAAGAGCCAGGAGGGAAAGCCGTGCCTCGTTGGAAAGCTCTTTGGCAGCCGCTCGCGTGGCCCAACAGCCCGTAGGGCTGCGAGCTTTCGGGCGGCCGTCAGCCTCGGCGCCACCGGCGCCCACGTGGCGGCGCCACGCCAGCCTGCAAAGCATTTTCCGGTAGGGCCGCGGCTCTGGCGACAGCTCCCACGCCCGAAGAGCCAGGAGGGAAAGCCGTGCCTCGTTGGAAAGCTCTAGGGCAGCTGCTCGCGTAGCCCCGGAGCCCGTGGGGCTGCGGGCTTTCCGGCGGCCGTCAGCCTCGGCACCACCGGCGCCCACGTGGCGCCGCCGCGCCAGCCTGCGAAGCATTTTCCGGTAGGGCCGCGGCTCTGGCGACAGCTCCCACGCCCGAAGAGCCAGGAGGGAAAGCCGTGCCTCGTTGGAAAGTACTTTGGCAGCCGCTCACGTGGCCCCACAGCCCGTAGGGCTGCGGGCTTTCTGGCGGTCGTCAGCCTCGGCGGCACCGGCGCCCACGTGGCGCTGCCGCGCCAGCCTGCGAAGCATTTTCCGGTAGGGCCGCGGCTCTGGCGACAGCTCCCACGCCCGAAGAGCCAGGAGGGAAAGCCGTGCCTCGTTGGAAAGCTCTTTGGCAGCCGCTCGCGTGGCCCCACAGCCCGTGGGGCTGCGGGCTTTCCGGCGGCTGTCAGCCTCGGCGCCACCGGCACCCACGTGGCGCCGCCGCCCCAGCCTGCGAAGCATTTTCCGGTAGGGCCGCGGCTCTGGCGACAGCTCCCACGCCCGAAGAGCCAGGAGGGAAAGCCGTGCCTCGTTGGAAAGCTCTTTGGCAGCTGCTCGCGTGGCCCCACAGCCCGTGGGGCTGCGGGCTTTCCAGCAGCCGTCAGAATCGGCGCCACCGGCACCCACGTGGCGCCGCCGCGCCAGCCAGCGAAGCACTTTCCGGTAGGGCCGCGGCTCTGGCGACAGCTCTCACGCCCGAAGAGCCAGGAGGGAAAGCCGTGCCTCGTTGGAAAGCTCTTTGGCAGCCGCTCGCGTGGCCCCACAGCCCGTGGGGCTGCGGGCTTTCCGGCGGCCGTCAGCCTCGGCGCCACCAGCGCCCATGTGGCGCCGCCGCGCCAGCCTGCGAAGCATTTTCCGGTAGGGCCACGGCTCTGGCGACAGCTCCCACGCCCGAAGAGCCAGGAGGGAAAGCCGTGCCTCGTTGGAAAGCTCTTTGGCAGCCACTCGCGTGGCCGCACAGCCCGTGGGGCTGCGGGATTTCCGGCGGCAGTCAGCCTCGGAGCAACCGGCGCCCACGTGGCGCCGCCGCGCCAGCCTGCGAAGCATTTTCCGGTAGGGCCGCGGCTCTGGCGACAGCTCCCACGCCCGAAGAGCCAGGAGGGAAAGCCGTGCCTCTTTGGAAAGTACTTTGGCAGCCGCTCGCGTGGCCCCACAGCCCGTGGGGCTGCGGGCTTTCCGGCGGCCGTCAGCCTCGGCGCCACCGGCACCCACGTGGCGCCGCCGCGCCAGCCTGCGAAGCATTTTCCGGTAGGGCCGCGGCTCTGGCGACAGCTCCCACGCCCAAAGAGCCAGGAGGGAAAGCCGTGCCTCGTTGGAAAGCTCTTTGGCAGCCGCTCGCGTGGCCCCACAGCCCGTAGGGCTGCGAGCTTTCGGGCGGCCGTCAGCCTCGGCGCCACCGGCGCCCACGTGGCGCCGCCACGCCAGCCTGCGAAGCATTTTCCGGTAGGGCCGCGGCTCTGGCGACAGCTCCCACACCCGAAGAGCCAGGAGGGAAAGCCGTGCCTCGTTGGAAAGCTCTAGGGCAGCTGCTCGCGTAGCCCCGGAGCCCGTGGGGCTGCGGGCTTTCCAGCGGCCGTCAGCCTCGGCGCCACCGGCGCCCACGTGGCGCCGCCGCGCCAGCCTGCGAAGCATTTTCCGGTAGGGCCGCGGCTCTGGCGACAACTCCGACGCCCGAAGAGCCAGGAGGGAAAGCCGTGCCTCGTTGGAAAGCTCTTGGGCAGCTGCTCGCGTGGCCCAACAGCCCGTGGGGCTGCGGGCTTTCCGGCAGCCGTCAGCCTCGGCGCCACCGGCGCCCACGTGGCGCTGCCGCGCCAGCCTGCGAAGCACTTTCCGGTAGGGCCGCGGCTCTGGCAACAGCTCCCACGCCCAAAAGCCAGGAGGGAAAGCCGTGCCTCGTTGGAAAGTACTTTGGCAGCCGCTCGCGTGGCCCCACAGCCCGTAGGGCTGCGGGCTTTCTGGCGGTCGTCAGCCTCGGCGCCACCGGCGCCCACGTGGCGCCGCCACGCCAGCCTGCGAAGCATTTTCCGATACTGCCGCGACTCTGGCGACAGCTCCCATGCCCGAAGAGCCAGGAGGGAAAGACGTGCCTCGTTGGAAAGCTCTTGGGCAGCTGCTCGCGTGGCCCCACAGCCCGTGGGGCTGCGGGCTTTCCGGCGGCCGTCAGCCTCGGCGCCACCGGCGCCCACGTGGCGCCGCCACGCCAGCCTGCGAAGCATTTTCCGGTAGGGCCGCGGCTCTGGCGACAGCTCCCACGCCCAAAGAGCCAGGAGGGAAAGCCGTGCCTCGTTGGAAAGCTCTTTGGCAGCCGCTCGCGTGGCCCCACTGCCCGTAGGGCTGCGAGCTTTCGGGCGGCCGTCAACCTCGGCGCCACCGGCGCCCACGTGGCGCCGCCACGCCAGCCTGCGAAGCATTTTCCGGTAGGGCCGCGGCTCTGGCGACAGCTCCCACGCCCGAAGAGCCAGGAGGGAAAGCCGTGCCTCGTTGGAAAGCTCTAGGGCAGCTGCTCGCGTAGCCCCGGAGCCCGTGGGGCTGCGGGCTTTCCGGCGGCCGTCAGCCTCGGCACCACCGGCGCCCACGTGGCGCCGCCGCGCCAGCCTGCGAAGCATTTTCCGGTAGGGCCGCGGCTCTGGCGACAGCTCCCACGCCCGAAGAGCCAGGAGGGAAAGCCGTGCCTCGTTGGAAAGTACTTTGGCAGCCGCTCACGTGGCCCCACAGCCCGTAGGGCTGCGGGCTTTCTGGCGGTCGTCAGCCTCGGCGGCACCGGCGCCCACGTGGCGCTGCCGCGCCAGCCTGCGAAGCATTTTCCGGTAGGGCCGCGGCTCTGGCGACAGCTCCCACGCCCGAAGAGCCAGGAGGGAAAGCCGTGCCTCGTTGGAAAGCTCTTTGGCAGCCGCTCGCGTGGCCCCACAGCCCGTGGGGCTGCGGGCTTTCCGGCGGCTGTCAGCCTCGGCGCCACCGGCACCCACGTGGCGCCGCCGCGCCAGCCTGCGAAGCATTTTCCGGTAGGGCCGCGGCTCTGGCGACAGCTCCCACGCCCGAAGAGCCAGGAGGGAAAGCCGTGCCTCGTTGGAAAGCTCTTTGGCAGCTGCTCGCGTGGCCCCACAGCCCGTGGGGCTGCGGGCTTTCCAGCAGCCGTCAGAATCGGCGCCACCGGCACCCACGTGGCGCCGCCGCGCCAGCCAGCGAAGCATTTTCCGGTAGGGCCGCGGCTCTGGCGACAGCTCTCACGCCCGAAGAGCCAGGAGGGAAAGCCGTGCCTCGTTGGAAAGCTCTTTGGCAGCCGCTCGCGTGGCCCCACAGCCCGTGGGGCTGCGGGCTTTCCGGCGGCCGTCAGCCTCGGCGCCACCAGCGCCCATGTGGCGCCGCCGCGCCAGCCTGCGAAGCATTTTCCGGTAGGGCCACGGCTCTGGCGACAGCTCCCACGCCCGAAGAGCCAGGAGGGAAAGCCGTGCCTCGTTGGAAAGCTCTTTGGCAGCCGCTCGCGTGGCCCCACAGCCCGTGGGGCTGCGGGCTTTCCGGCGGCCGTCAGCCTCGGCGTCACCGGCGCCCACGTGGCGCCGCCGCACCAGCCTGACAAGCATTTTCCGGTAGGGCCGCGGCTCTGGTGACAGCTCCCACGCCCGAAGAGCCAGGAGGGAAGGCCGTGCCTCTTTGGAAAGATCTTTGGCAGCCGCTCGCGTGGCCCCACAGCCCGTGGGGCTGCGGGTTTCCGGCGGCCGTCAGCCTCGGCGCAACCAGCGCCCACGTTCCGCCGCCGAACCAGCCTGCGAAGCATTTTCCAGTAGGGCCGTGGCTCTGGCGACAGCTCCCACGCCCGAAGAGCCAGGAGGGAAAGCCGTGCCTCGGTGGAAAGGTCTTTGGCATCCACTCGCGTGGCCCCACAGCCCGTGGGGCTGCGGGCTTTCCGGCGGCCGTCAGCCTCGGCGCCACCGGCGCCCACGTGGCGCCGCCGCGCCAGCCTGCGAAGCATTTTCCGGTAGGGCCGCGGCTCTGGCGACAACTCCGACGCCCGAAGAGCCAGGAGGGAAAGCCGTGCCTCGTTGGAAAGCTCTTGGGCAGCTGCTCGCGTGGCCCAACAGCCCGTGGGGCTGCGGGCTTTCCGGCAGCCGTCAGCCTCGGCGCCACCGGCGCCCACGTGGCGCTGCCGCGCCAGCCTGCGAAGCACTTTCCGGTAGGGCCGCGGCTCTGGCGACAGCTCCCACGCCCAAAAGCCAGGAGGGAAAGCCGTGCCTCGTTGGAAAGTACTTTGGCAGCCGCTCGCGTGGCCCCACAGCCCGTAGGGCTGCGGGCTTTCTGGCGGTCGTCAGCCTCGGCGCCACCGGCGCCCACGTGGCGCCGCCACGCCAGCCTGCGAAGCATTTTCCGATACTGCCGCGACTCTGGCGACAGCTCCCATGCCCGAAGAGCCAGGAGGGAAAGCCGTGCCTCGTTGGAAAGCTCTTGGGCAGCTGTTCGCGTGGCCCCACAGCCCGTGGGGCTGCGGGCTTTCCGGCGGCCGTCAGCCTCGGCGCCACCGGCGCCCACGTGGCGCCGCCACGCCAGCCTGCGAAGCATTTTCCGGTAGGGCCGCGGCTCTGGCGACAGCTCCCACGCCCGAAGAGCCAGGAGGGAAAGCCGTGCCTCGTTGGAAAGCTCTTTGGCAGCCGCTCGCGTGGCCCCACAGCCCGTGGGGCTGCGGGCTTTCCGGCGGCCGTCAGCCTCGGCGTCACTGGCGCCCACGTGGCGCCGCCGCGCCAGCCTGCGAAGCATTTTCCGGTAGGGCCGCGGCTCTGGTGACAGCTCCCACGCCCGAAGAGCCAGGAGGGAAGGCCGTGCCTCGTTGGAAAGCTCTTGGGCAGCTGCTCGCGTGGCCCCACAGCACGTGCGGCTGCGGGCTTTCCGGCGGCCGTCAGACTCGGCGCCACCGGCGCCCACGTGGCGCCGCCGCGCCAGCCTGCGAAGCATTTTCCGGTAGGGCCGCGGCTCTGGCGACAGCTCCCACGCCCAAAGAGCCAGGAGGGAAAGCCGTGCCTCGTTGGAAAGCTCTTTGGCAGCCGCTCGCGTGGCCCCACAGCCCGTGGGGCTGCGGGCTTTCCGGCGGCCGTCAGCCTCGGCGCCACCGGCGCCCACGTGTCGCCGCCGCGCCAGCCTGTGAAGCATTTTCCGGTAGGGCCGCGGCTCTGGCGACAGCTCCCACGCCCGAAGAGCCAGGAGGGAAAGCCGTGCCTCGTTGGAAAGCTCTTTGGCAGCCACTCGCGTGGCCCCACAGCCCGTGGGGCTGCGGGCTTTCCGGCGGCCGTCAGCCTCGGCACCACCGGCGCCCACGTGGCGCCGCCGCGCCAGCCTGCGAAGCATTTTCCGGTAGGGCCGCGGCTCTGGCGACAGCTCCCACGCCCGAAGAGCCAGGAGGGAAAGCCGTGCCTCGTTGGAAAGCTCTTGGGCAACTGCTCACGTAGCCCCACAGCCCGTGGGGTTGCGGGCTTTCTGGCGTTCGTCAGCCTCGGCGCCACCGGCGCCCACGTGGCGCCGCCGCGCCAGCCTGCGAAGCATTTTCCGGTAGGGCCACGGCTCTTGCGACAGCTCCCACGCCCGAAGAGCCAGGAGGGAAAGCCGTGCCTCGTTGGAAAGCTCTTTGGCAGCCGCTCGCGTGGCCCCACAGCCCGTAGGGCTGCGGGCTTTCTGGCGGCCGTCAGCCACGGCGCCACCGGCGCCCACGTGGCGCCGCCGCGCCAGCCTGCGAAGCATTTTCCGGTAGGGCCGCGGCTCTGGCGACAGCTCCCACGCCCGAAGAGCCAGGAGGGGAAGCCGTGCCTCGTTGGAAAGCTCTAGGGCAGCTGCTCGCGTGGCCCCACAGCCCGTGGGGCTGCGGGCTTTCCGGCGGCCGTCAGCCTCGGCGACACCGGCGCCCACGTGGCGCCGCCGCGCCAGCCTGCGAAGCATTTTCCGGTAGGGCCGCGGCTCTGGCGACAGCTCCCACGCCCGAAGAGCCAGGAGGGAAAGACGTGCCTCGTTGGAAAGCTCTTTGGCAGCCGCTGGCATGGCCCCACAGCCCGTGGGGTTGCGGGCTTTCTGGCGGTCGTCAGCCTCGGCGCCACCGACGCCCACGTGGCGCTGCCGCGCCAGCCTGCGAAGCATTTTCCGGTAGGGCCGCGGCTCTGGCGACAGCTCCCACGCCCGAAGAGCCAGGAGGGAAAGCCGTGCCTCGTTGGAAAGCTCTTTGGCAGCTGCTCGTGTGACCCCACAGCCCGTGGGGCTGCGGGCTTTGCGGCGGCCGTCAGCCTCGGCGCCACCGGCGCCCACGTGGCGCCGCCGCGCCAGCCTGACAAGCATTTTCCGGTAGGGCAGCGGCTGTGGCGACAGCTCCCACGCCCGAAGAGCCAGGAGGGAAAGCCGTGCCTCTTTGGAAATCTCTTTGGCAGCCGCTCGCGTGGCCCCACAGCCCGTGGGGCTGCGGGCTTTCTGGCGGTCGTCAGCCTCGGCGCAACCGGCGCCCACGTGGCGCCGCCGCGCCAGCCTGCGAAGCATTTTCCGGTAGGGCCGCGGCTCTGGCGACAGCTCCCACGCCCGAAGAGCCAGGAGGGAAAGCCGTGCCTCGGTGGAAAGCTCTTTGGCAGCCGCTCGTGTGGCCCCACAGCCCGTGCGGCTGCGGGCTTTCCGGCGGCCGTCAGCCTCGGCGACACCGGCGCCCACGTGGTGCCGCCGCGCCAGCCTGCAAAGCATTTTCCGGTAGGGCCGCGGCTCTGGCGACAGCTCCCACGCCCAAAGAGCCAGGAGGGAAAGCCGTGCCTCGTTGGAAAGCTCTTTGGCAGCCGCTCGCGTGGCCCCACAGCCCGTGGGGCTGCGGGCTTTCCGGCGGCTGTCAGCCTTGGTGCCACCGGCACCCACGTGGCGCCGCCGCGCCAGCCTGCAAAGCATTTTCCGGTAGGGCCGCGGCTCTGGCGACAGCTCCCACGCCCGAAGAGCCAGGAGGGAAAGCCGTGCCTCGTTGGAAAGCTCTTTGGCAGCCGCTCGCGTGGCCCCACAGCCCGTGGGGTTGCGGGCTTTCTGGCGGTCGTCAGCCTCGGCGCCACCGGCGCCCACGTGGTACCGCCGCGCCAACCTGCAAAGCATTTTCCGGTAGGGCCGCGGCTCTGGCGACAGCTCCCACGCCCGAAGAGCCAGGAGGGAAAGCCGTGCCTCGTTGGAAAGCTCTTTGGCAGCCGCTCGCGTGGCCCCACAGCCCGTGGGGCTGCGGGCTTTCCGGCGGCTGTCAGCCTTGGTGCCACCGGCACCCACGTGGCGCCGCCGCGCCAGCCTGCAAAGCATTTTCCGGTAGGGCCGCGGCTCTGGTGACAGCTCCCACGCCCGAAGAGCCAGGAGGGAAAGCCGTGCCTCATTGGAAAGCTCTTTGGCAGCCGCTCGCGTGGCCCCACAGCCCGTGGGGCTGCGGGCTTTCCGGCGGCCGTCAGCCTCGGCGACACCAGCGCCCACGTGGCGCCGCCGCGCCAGCCTGCAAAGGATTTTCCGGTAGGGCCGCGGCTCTGGCGACCGCTCCCATGCCCGAAGAGCCAGGAGGGAAAGCCGTGCCTCGTTGGAAAGCTCTTTGGCAGCCGCTCGCGTGGCCCCACAGCCCGTGCGGCTGTGGGCTTTCCGGCGGCCGTCAGCCTCGGCGACACCGGCGCCCACGTGGCACCGCCGCGCCAGCCTGCGAAGCATTTTGCGGTAGGGCCGCGGCTCTGGCGACAGCTCCCACGCCCGAAGAGCCAGGAGGGAAAGCCGTGCCTCTTTGGAAAGCTCTTTGGCAGCCGCTCGCGTGGCCCCACAGCCCGTGCGGCTGCGGGCTTTCTGGCGGCCGTCAGCCTTGGCGCCACCGGCGCCCACGTGGCGCCGCCGCGCCAGCCTGCGAAGCATTTTCCAGTAGGGCCGCGGCTCTGGCGACAGCTCCCACGCCCGAAGAGCCAGGAGGGAAAGCCGTGCCTCGTTGGAAAGCTCTTTGGCAGCCGCTCACGTGGCCCAACAGCCTGTGGGGCTGCGGGCTTTCTGGCGGCCGTCAGCCTCGGCGTCACCGGCGCCCACGTGGCGCCGCCGCGCCAGCCTGCGAAGCATTTTCCGGTAGGGCCGCGGCTCTGGCGACAGCTCCCACGCCCGAAGAGCCAGGAGGGAAAGCCGTGTCTCTTTGGAAAGCTCTTTGGCAGCCGCTCGCGTGGCCCCACAGCCCGTGGGATTGCGGGCTTTCTGGCGGTCGTCAGCCTCGGCGACACCGGCGCCCACGTGGCGCCGCCGCGCCAGCCTGCAAAGCATTTTCCGGTAGGGCCGCGGCTCTGGCGACAGCTCCCACGCCCGAAGAGCCAGGAGGGAAAGCCGTGCCTCGTTGGAAAGCTCTTGGGCAGGTGCCCGCGTGGCCCCACAGCCTGTGGGGCTGCGGGCTTTGCGGCGGCCGTCAGCCTCGGCGTCACCGGCGCCCACGTGGCGCCGCCGCGCCAGCCTGCGAAGCATTTTCCGGTAGGTCCGTGGCTCTGGCGACAGCTCCCACGCCCGAAGAGTCAGGAGGGAAAGCCGTGCCTCGTTGGAAAGCTCTTGGGCAGCTGCTCGCGTGGCCCCACAGCCCGTGGGGCTGCGGGCTTTCCAGCAGCCGTCAGAATCGGCGCCACCGGCGCCCACGTGGCGCCGCCGCGCCAGCCTGCGAAGCATTTTCCGGTAGGGCCGCGGCTCTGGCGACAGCTCCCACGCCCGAAGAGCCAGGAGGGAAAGCCGTGCCTCTTTGGAAATCTCTTTGGCAGCCACTCGCGTGGCCCCACAGCCCGTGCGGCTGCGGGCTTTCCGGCGGCCGTCAGCCTCGGCTCCACCGGCGCCCACGTGGCGCCGCCGCGCCAGCCTGCGAAGCATTTTCCGGTAGGGCCGCGGCTCTGGCGACAGCTCCCACGCCCGAAGAGCCAGGAGGGAAAGCCGTGCCTCGTTGGAAAGCTCTTGGGCAGCTGCTCGCGTGGACCAACAGCCCGTGGGGCTGCGGGCTTTCCGGCAGCCGTCAGCCTCGGCGTCACCGGCGTCCACGTGGCGCCGCCGCGCCAGCCTGCGAAGCACTTTCCGGTAGGGCCGCGGCTCTGGCGACAGCTCCCACGCCCAAAAGCCAGGAGGGAAAGCCGTGCCTCGTTGGAAAGTACTTTGGCATCCACTCGCGTGGCCCCACAGCCCGTAGGGCTGCGGGCTTTCGGGCGGTCGTCAGCCTCGGCGCCACCGGCGCCCACGTGGCGCCGCCACGCCAGCCTGCGAAGCATTTTCCGATACTGCCGCGACTCTGGCGACAGCTCCCATGCCCGAAGAGCCAGGAGGGAAAGCCGTGCCTCGTTGGAAAGCTCTTGGGCAGCTGCTCGCGTTGCCCCACAGCCCGTGGGGCTGCGGGCTTTCCGGCGGCCGTCAGCCTCGGCGCCACCGGCGCCCACGTGGCGCCGCCACGCCAGCCTGCGAAGCATTTTCCGGTAGGGCCGCGGCTCTGGCGACAGCTCCCACGCCCGAAGAGCCAGGAGGGAAAGCCGTGCCTCGTTGGAAAGCTCTTTGGCAGCCGCTCGCGTGGCCCCACAGCCCGTGGGGCTGCGGGCTTTCCGGCGGCCGTCAGCCTCGGCGTCACCGGCGCCCACGTGGCGCCGCCGCGCCAGCCTGCGAAGCATTTTCCGGTAGGGCCGCGGCTCTGGTGACAGCTCCCACGCCCGAAGAGCCAGGAGGGAAGGCAGTGCCTCGTTGGAAAGCTCTTGGGCAGCTGCTCGCGTGGCCCCAGAGCCCGTGCGGCTGCGGGCTTTCCGGCGGCCGTCAGCCTCGGCGCCACCGGCGCCCACGTGGCGCCGCCGCGCCAGCCTGCGAAGCATTTTCCGGTAGGGCCGCGGCTCTGGCGACAGCTCCCACGCCCGAAGAGCCAGGAGGGAAAGCCGTGCCTCGTTGGAAAGCTCTTTGGCAGCCGCTCGCGTGGCCCCACAGCCCGTGGGGCTGCGGGCTTTCCGGCGGCCGTCAGCCTCGGCGCCACCGGCGCCCACGTGGCGCCGCCGCGCCAGCCTGCGAAGCATTTTCCGGTAGGGCCGCGGCTCTGGCGACAGCTCCCACGCCCGAAGAGCCAGGAGGGAAAGCCGTGCCTCGTTGGAAAGCTCTTTGGCAGCCTCTCGCGTGGCCCCACAGCCCGTGGGGCTGCGGGCTTTCCGGCGGCCGTCAGAATCGGCGCCACCGGCGCCCACGTGGCGCCGCCGCGCCAGCCTGCGAAGCATTTTGCGGTAGGGCCGCGGCTCTGGCGACAGCTCCCACGCCCGAAGAGCCAGGAGGGAAAGCCGTGCCTCGTTGGAAAGCTCTTTGGCAGCCTCTCGCGTGGCCCCACAGCCCGTGGGGCTGCGGGCTTTCCGGCGGCCGTCAGCCTCGGCGACACCGGCGCCCACGTGGCGCCGCCGCGCCAGCCTCTGAAGCATTTTCCAGTAGGGCCGCAGCTCTGGCGACAGCTGCCATGCCCAAAGAGCCAGGAGGGAAAGCCGTGCCTCGTTGGAAAGCTCTTGGGCAGCTGCTCGCGTGGCCCCACAGCCCGTGGGGTTGCGGGCTTTCCGGCAGCCGTCAGAATCGGAGCCACCGGCACCCACGTGGCGCCGCCGCGCCAGCCTGCGAAGCATTTTCCGGTAGGGCCGCGGCTCTGGCGACAGCTCCCACGCCCGAAGAGCGAGGAGGGAAAGCCGTGCCTCGTTGGAAAGGTCTTTGGCATCCACTTGCGTGGCCCCACAGCCCGTGGGGCTGCGGGCTTTCCGGAGGCCGTCAGTCTCGGCGTCACCGGCGCCCACGTGGCGCCGCCGCGCCAGCCTGCGAAGCATTTTCCGGTAGGGCCGCGGCTCTGGCGACAGCTCCCACGCCCGAAGAGCCAGGAGGGAAAGCCGTGCCTCGTTGGAAAGCTGTTTGGCAGCTGCTCGCGTGGCCCCACAGCCCGTGCGGCTGCGGGCTTTCCGGCGGCCGTCAGCCTCGGCGACACCGGCGCCCACGTGGCGCCGCCGCGCCAGCCTGCGAAGCATTTTCCGGTAGGGCCGCGGCTCTGGCGACAGCTGCCACACCCGAAGAGCCAGGAGGGAAAGCCGTGCCTCTTTGGAAAGATCTTTGGCAGCCGCTCGCGTGGCCCCACAGCCCTTGGGGTTGCGGGCTTTCCGGCGGCCGTCAGCCTCGGCGTCACCGGCGCCCACGTGGCGCCGCCGCGCCAGCCTGCGAAGCATTTTCCGGTAGGGCCGCGGCTCTGGCGACAGCTCCCACGCCCGAAGAGCCAGGAGGGAAAGCCGTGCCTCGTTGGAAAGCTCTTTGGCAGCCGCTCGCGTGGCCCCACAGCCCGTGGGGCTGCGGGCTTTCCGGCGGCCGTCAGCCTCGGCGCCACCGGCGCCCACGTGTCGCCGCCGCGCCAGCCTGTGAAGCATTTTCCGGTAGGGCCGCGGCTCTGGTGACAGCTCCCACGCCCAAAGAGCCAGGAGGGAAAGCCGTGCCTCGTTGGAAACCTCTTTGGCAGACGCTCGCGTGGCCCCACAGCCCGTGGGGCTGCGGGCTTTCTGGCGGCCATCAGCCACGGCGCCACCGGCGTCCACGTGGCGCCGCCGCGCCAGCCTGCGAAGAATTTTCCGGTAGGGCCGCGGCTCTGGCGACAGCTCCCACGCCCAAAGAGCCAGGAGGGAAAGCCGTGCCTCGTTGGAAAGCTCTTGGGCAGCTGCTCGCGTAGCCCCGGAGCCCGTGGGGCTGCGGGCTTTCCGGCGGCCGTCAGCCTCGGCACCACCGGCGCCCACGTGGCGCCGCCGCGCCAGTCTGCGAAGCATTTTGCGGTAGGGCCGCGGCTCTGGCGACAGCTCTCACGCCCGAAGAGCCAGGAGGGAAAGCCGTGCCTCGTTGGAAAGCTCTTTGGCAGCCGCTCGCGTGGCCCCACAGCCCGTGGGGCTGCGGGCTTTCCGGCGGCCGTCAGCCTCGGCGCCACCGGCGCCCACGTGGCGCCGCCGCGCCAGCCTGCGAAGCATTTTCCGGTAGGGCCGCGGCTCTGGCGACAGCTCCCACGCCCGAAGAGCCAGGAGGGAAAGCCGTGCCTCGTTGGAAAGCTCTTGGGCAACTGCTCACGTAGCCCCACAACCCGTGGGGTTGCGGGCTTTCTGGCGGTCGTCAGCCTCGGCGCCACCGGCGCCCACGTGGCGCCGCCACGCCAGCCTGCGAAGCATTTTCCGGTAGGGCCACGGCTCTTGCGACAGCTCCCACGCCCAAAGAGCCAGGAGGGAAAGCCGTGCCTCGTTGGAAAGCTCTTTGGCAGCCGCTCGCGTGGCCCCACAGCCCGTGGGGCTGCGGGCTTTCTGGCGGCCGTCAGCCACGGCGCCACCGGCGCCCACGTGGCGCCGCCGCGCCAGCCTGCGAAGCATTTTCCGGTAGGGCCGCGGCTCTGGCGACAGCTCCCACGCCCGAAGAGCCAGGAGGGAAAGCCGTGCCTCGTTGGAAAGCTCTTTGGCAGCTGCTCGCGTGGCCCCACAGCCCGTGGGGCTGCGGGCTGTTCGGCGGCGGTCAGCCTCGGCGACACCGGCGCCCACGTGGCGCCGCCGCGCCAGCCTGCGAAGCATTTTCCGGTAGGTCCGTGGCTCTGGCGACAGCTCCCACGCCCGAAGAGCCAGGAGGGAAAGCCGTGCCTCGTTGGAAAGCTCTTGGGCAGCTGCTCGCGTGGCCCCACAGCCCGTGGGGCTGCGGGCTTTACAGCAGCCGTCAGAATCGGCGCCACCGGCGCCCACGTGGCGCAGCCGCGCCAGCCTGCGAAGCATTTTCCGGTAGGGCCGCGGCTCTGGCGACAGCTCCCACGCCCGAAGAGCCAGGAGGGAAAGCCGTGCCTCGTTGGAAAGCTCTTTGGCAGCTGCTCGCGTGGCCCCACAGCCCGTGGGGCTGCGGGCTGTTCGGCGGCGGTCAGCCTCGGCGACACCGGCGCCCACGTGGCGCCGCCGCGCCAGCCTGCGAAGCATTTTCCGGTAGGGCCGCGGCTCTGGCGACAGCTCCCACGCCCGAAGAGCCAGGAGGGAAAGCCGTGCCTCGTTGGAAAGCTCTTTGGCAGCTGCTCGCGTGGCCCCACAGCCCGTGGGGCTGCGGGCTTTCCGGCGGCCGTCAGCCTCGGCGACACCGGCGCCCACGTGGCGCCGCCGCGCCAGCCTGCGAAGCATTTTCCAGTTGGGCCGCAGCTCTGGCGACAGCTCCCACGCCCGAAGAGCCAGGAGGGAAAGCCGTGCCTCGTTGGAAAGCTCTTGGGCAGCTGCTCGCGTGGCCCCACAGCCCGTGGGGTTGCGGGCTTTCTGGCGGTCGTCAGCCTCGGCACCACCGGCGCCCACGTGGTGCCGCCGCGCCAGCCTGCAAAGCATTTTCCGGTAGGGCCGCGGCTCTGGAGACAGCTCCCACGCCCGAAGAGCCAGGAGGGAAAGCCGTGCCTCGTTGGAAAGCTCTTTGGCAGCCGCTCGCGTGGCCCCACAGCCCGTGGGGCTGCGGGCTTTCCGGCGGCTGTCAGCCTTGGTGCCACCGGCACCCACGTGGCGCCGTCGCGCCAGCCTGCGAAGCATTTTCCGGTAGGGCCGCGGCTCTGGCGACAGCTCCCACGCCCGAAGAGCCAGGAGGGAAAGCCGTGCCTCATTGGGAAGCTCTTTGGCAGCCGCTCGCGTGGCCCCACAGCCCGTGGGGCTGCGGGCTTTCCGGCGGCCGTCAGCCTCGGCGCCACCAGCGCCGACGTTGCGCCGCCGCGCCAGCCTGCAAAGGATTTTCCGGTAGGGCCGCGGCTCTGGCGACCGCTCCCATGCCCGAAGAGCCAGGAGGGAAAGCCGTGCCTCGTTGGAAAGCTCTTTGGCAGCCGCTCGCGTGGCCCCACAGCCCGTGGGGCTGCGGGCTTTCCGGCGGCTGTCAGCCTTGGTGCCACCGGCACCCATGTGGTGCCGCCGCGCCAGCCTGCGAAGCATTTTCCGGTAGGGCCGCGGCTCTGGCGACAGCTCCCACGCCCGAAGAGCCAGGAGGGAAAGCCGTGCCTCGTTGGAAACCTCTTTGGCAGCCGCTCGCGTGGCCCCACAGCCCGTGGGGCTGCGGGGTTTCCGGCGGCTGTCAGCCTTGGTGCCACCGGCACCCACGTGGCGCCGCCGCGCCAGCCTGCGAAGCATTTTCCGGTAGGGCCGTGGCTCTGGCGACAGCTGCCACGCCCGAAGAGGCAGGAGGGAAAGCCGTGCCTCATTGGAAAGCTCTTTGGCAGCCGCTCGCGTGGCCCCACAGCCCGTGGGGCTGCGGGCTTTCCGGTGGTCGTCAGCCTCGGCGACACCAGTGCCCACGTGGCGCCGCCGCGCCAGCCTGCAAAGGATCTTCTGGTAGGGCCGTGGCTCTGGCGACAGCTCGCACGCCCGAAGAGCCAGGAGGGAAAGTCGTGCCTCGTTGGAAAGCTCTTTGGCAACCGCTCGCGTGGCCCCACAGCCCGTGCGGCTGCGGGCTTTCCGGCGGCCGTCAGAATCGGCGTCACCGGCGCCCACGTGGCGCCGCCGTGCCAGCCTGCGAAGCATTTTCCGGTAGGGCCGCGGCTCTGGCGACAGCTCCCACGCCCAAAGAGCAAGGAGGGAAAGCCGTGCCTCGTTGGAAAGTACTTTGGCAGCCGCTCGCGTGGCCCCACAGCCCGTGGGGCTGCGGGCTTTCCGGTGGCCGTCAGCCTCGGCGCCACCGGCGCCCACGTGGCGCCTCTGCGCCAGCCTGACAAGCATTTTGCGGTAGGGCCGCGGCTCTGGCGACAGCTCCCACGCCCGAAGAGCCAGGAGGGAAAGCCGTGCCTCGTTGGAAAGCTCTTTGGCAGCCGCTGGCATGGCCCCAGAGCCCGTGGGGCTGCGGGCTTTTCGGCGGCGGTCAGCGTCGGTGCCACCGGCGTCCACGTGGCGCCGCCGCGCCAGCCTGCGAAGCATTTTGCGGTAGGGCCGTGGCTCTGGCGACAGCTCCCATGCCCGAAGAGCCAGGAGGGAAAGCCGTGCCTCGTTGGAAAGCTCTTTGGCAGCCGCTCGCGTGGCCCCACAGCCCGTGGGGCTGCGGGCTTTCCGGCGGCCGTCAGCCTCGGCGCCACCGGCGCCCACATCGTGCCGCCGCGCCAGACTGCAAAGCATTTTCCGGTAGGGCCGCGGCTCTGGCGACAGCTCCCACGCCCGAAGAGCCAGGAGGGAAAGCCGTGCCTCGTTGGAAAGCTCTTTGGCAGCCGCTCGCGTGGCCCCACAGCCCGTGGGGCTGCGGGCTTTCCGGCGGCCGTCAGCCTCGGCGACACCGGTGCGCACGTGGCGCCGCCGCGCCAGCCTGCGAAGCATTTTCCGGTAGGGCCGCGGCTCTGGCGACAGGTCCCACGCCCAAAGAGCCAGGAGGGAAAGCCGTGCCTCGTTGGAAAGCTCTTGGGCAGCTGCTCGCGTGGCCCCACAGCCCGTGGGGCTGCGGGCTTTCCGGCGGCCGTCAGCCTCGGCGTCACCGGCGCCCACGTGGCGCCGCCGCGCCAGCCTGCGAAGCATTTTCCGGTAGGGCCGCGGCTCTGGCGACAGCTCCCACGCCCGAAGAGCCAGGAGGGAAAGCCGTGTCTCTTTGGAAAGCTCTTTGGCAGCCGCTCGCGTGGCCGCACAGCCCGTGGGGCTGCGGGCTTTCCGGTGGCCGTCAGCCTCGGCGCCACCGGCGCCCACGTGGCTCCGCCGCGCCAGCCTGCGAAGCATTTTGCGGTAGGGCCGCGGCTCTGGCGACAGCTCCCACGCCCGAAGAGCCAGGAGGGAAATCCGTGCCTCGTTGGAAAGCTCTTTGGCAGGTGCCCGCGTGGCCCACAGCCCGTGGGGCTGCGGGCTTTGCGGCGGCCGTCAGCCTCGGCGTCACCGGCGCCGACGTGGCGCCGCCGCGCCAGCCTGCGAAGCATTTTCCGGTAGGGCCGCGGCTCTGGCGACAGCTCCCACGCCCGAAGAGCCAGGAGGGAAAGCCGTGCCTCGTTGGAAAGCTCTTGGGCAGCCGCTCGCGTGGCCCCACAGCCCGTGGGGCTGCGGGCTTTCCGGCGGCCGTCAGCCTCGGCGACACCAGCGCCCACGTGCCGCCGCCGCGCCAGCCTGCAAAGGATTTTCCGGTAGGGCCGTGGCTCTGGCGACAGCTCCCATGCCCGAAGAGCCAGGAGGGAAAGCCGTGCCTCGTTGGAAAGCTCTTTGGCAGCCGCTCGCATGGCCCCACAGCCCGTGGGGCTGCGGGCTTTCCGGCGGCCGTCAGCCTCGGCGCCACCGGCGCCCACGTGGCCCCGCCGCGCCAGCCTGCGAAGCATTTTCCGGTAGGGCCGCGGCTCTGGCGACAGCTCCCACGCCCGAAGAGCCAGGAGGGAAAGCCGTGCCTCGTTGGAAAGCTCTTTGGCAGCCACTTTCGTGGCCCCACAGCCCGTGGGGTTGCGGGCTTTCTGGCGGTCGTCAGCCTCGGCGCCACCGACGCCCACGTGGCGCTGCCGCGCCAGCCTGCGAAGCATTTTCCGGTAGGGCCGCGGCTCTGGCGACAGCTCCCACGCCCGAAGAGCCAGGAGGGAAAGCCGTGCCTCGTTGGAAAGCTCTTTGGCAGCTGCTCGTGTGGCCCCACAGCCCGTGGGGCTGCGGGCTTTCCGGTGGCCGTCAGCCTCGGCGCCACCGGCGCCCACGTGGCGCCGCCGCGCCAGCCTGACAAGCATTTTCCGGTAGGGCCGCGGCTGTGGCGACAGCTCCCACGCCCGAAGAGCCAGGAGGGAAAGCCGTGCCTCTTTGGAAATCTCTTTGGCAGCCGCTCGCGTGGCCCCACAGCCCGTGGGGCTGCGGGCTTTCTGGCGGTCGTCAGCCTCGGCGCAACCGGCGCCCACGTGGCGCCGCCGCGCCAGCCTGCGAAGCATTTTCCGGTAGGGCCGCGGCTCTGGCGACAGCTCCCACGCCCGAAGAGCCAGGAGGGAAAGCCGTGCCTCGGTGGAAAGCTCTTTGGCAGCCGCTCGTGTGGCCCCACAGCCCGTGCGGCTGCGGGCTTTCCGGCGGCCGTCAGCCTCGGCGACACCGGCGCCCACGTGGTGCCGCCGCGCCAGCCTGCAAAGCATTTTCCGGTAGGGCCGCGGCTCTGGCGACAGCTCCCACGCCCAAAGAGCCAGGAGGGAAAGCCGTGCCTCGTTGGAAAGCTCTTTGGCAGCCGCTCGCGTGGCCCCACAGCCCGTGGGGCTGCGGGCTTTCCGGCGGCTGTCAGCCTTGGTGCCACCGGCACCCACGTGGCGCCGCCGCGCCAGCCTGCAAAGCATTTTCCGGTAGGGCCGCGGCTCTGGCGACAGCTCCCACGCCCGAAGAGCCAGGAGGGAAAGCCGTGCCTCGTTGGAAACCTCTTTGGCAGCCGCTCGCGTGGCCCCACAGCCCGTGGGGTTGCGGGCTTTCTGGCGGTCGTCAGCCTCGGCGCCACCGGCGCCCACGTGGTGCCGCCGCGCCAGCCTGCAAAGCATTTTCCGGTAGGGCCGCGGCTCTGGCGACAGCTCCCACGCCCGAAGAGCCAGGAGGGAAAGCCGTGCCTCGTTGGAAAGCTCTTTGGCAGCCGCTCGCGTGGCCGCACAGCCCGTGTGGCTGCGGGCTTTCCGGCGGCCGTCAGCCTCGGCGTCACCGGCGCCCACGTGGCGCCGCCGCGCCAGCCTGCGAAGCATTTTCCGGTAGGGCCGCGGCTCTGGCGACAGCTCCCACGCCCAAAGAGCAAGGAGGGAAAGCCGTGCCTCGTTGGAAAGTACTTTGGCAGCCGCTCGCGTGGCCCCACAGCCCGTGGGGCTGCGGGCTTTCCGGCGGCCGTCAGCCTCGGCGCCACCGGCGCCCACGTGGCGCCTCTGCGCCAGCCTGACAAGCATTTTGCGGTAGGGCCGCGGCTCTGGCGACAGCTCCCACGCCCGAAGAGCCAGGAGGGAAAGCCGTGCCTCGTTGGAAAGCTCTTTGGCAGCCGCTGGCATGGCCCCACAGCCCGTGGGGCTGCGGGCTTTCCGGCGGCCGTCAGCCTCGGCGCCACGGGCACCCACGTGGCGCCTCCGCGCCAGCCTGACAAGCATTTTCCGGTAGGGCCGCGGCTCTGGCGACAGCTCCCACGCCCGAAGAGCCAGGAGGGAAAGCCGTGCCTCGTTGGAAAGCTCTTTGGCAGCCGCTCGCGTGGCCCCAGAGCCCGTGGGGCTGCGGGCTTTCGGGCAGCCGTCAGAATCAGCGCCAGCGGCGCCCACGTGGCGCCGCCGCGCCAGCCTGCGAAGCATTTTCCGGTAGGGCCGCGGCTCTGGCGACAGCTCCCACGCCCGAAGAGCCAGGAGGGAAAGCCGTGTCTCTTTGGAAAGCTCTTTGGCAGCCGCTCGCGTGGCCGCACAGCCCGTGGGGCTGCGGGCTTTCCGGTGGCCGTCAGCCTCGGCCCCACCGGCGCCCACGTGGCTCCGCCGCGCCAGCCTGCGAAGCATTTTGCGGTAGGGCCGCGGCTCTGGCGACAGCTCCCACGCCCGAAGAGCCAGGAGGGAAATCCGTGCCTCGTTGGAAAGTTCTTTGGCAGGTGCCCGCGTGGCCCCACAGCCCGTGGGGCTGCGGGCTTTGCGGCGGCCGTCAGCCTCGGCGTCACCGGCGCCCACGTGGCGCCGCCGCGCCAGCCTGCGAAGCATTTTCCTGTAGGTCCGTGGCTCTGGCGACAGCTCCCACGCCCGAAGAGCCAGGAGGGAAAGCCGTGCCTCGTTGGAAAGCTCTTGGGCAGCTGCTCGCGTGGCCCCACAGCCCGTGGGGCTGCGGGCTTTCCAGCAGCCGTCAGAATCGGCGCCACCGGCGCCCACGTGGCGCCGCCGCGCCAGCCTGCGAAGCATTTTCCGGTAGGGCCGCGGCTCTGGCGACAGCTCCCACGCCCGAAGAGCCAGGAGGGAAAGCCGTGCCTCGTTGGAAAGCTCTTTGGCAGCCGCTCGCGTGGCCCCACAGCCCGTGGGGCTACGGGCTTTCCGGCGGCCGTCAGCCTCGGCGCCACCGGCGCCCACGTGGCGCCGCCGCGCCAGCCTGCGAAGCATTTTCCCATAGGGCCGCGGCTCTGGCGACAGCTCCCACGCCCAAAGAGCCAGGAGGGAAAGCCGTGCCTCATTGGAAAGCTCTGTGGCAGCCGCTCGCGTGGCCCCACAGCCCGTGGGGCTGCGGGCTTTCCGGCGGCCGTCAGCCTCGGCGACACCAGCGCCCACGTGCCGCCGCCGCGCCAGCCTGCAAAGGATTTTCCGGTAGGGCCGTGGCTCTGGCGACAGCTCCCATGCCCGAAGAGCCAGGAGGGAAAGCCGTGCCTCATTGGAAAGCTCTTTGGCAGCCGCTCGCGTGGCCCCACAGCCCGTGGGGCTGCGGGCTTTCCGGCGGCCGTCAGCCTCTATTCCACCGGCGCCCACGTGGCGCCTCTGCGCCAGCCTGACAAGCATTTTGCGGTAGGGCCGCGGCTCTGGCGACAGCTCCCACGCCCGAAGAGCCAGGAGGGAAAGCCATGCCTCGTTGGAAAGCTCTTTGGCAGCCGCTCGCGTGGCCCCACAGCCCGTGGGGTTGCGGGCTTTCTGGCGGCCGTCAGCCTCGGCGCCAGCGGCGCCCACGTGGCGCCGCCGCGCCAGCCTGACAAGCATTTTCCGGTAGGGCCGCGGCTCTGGCGACAGCTCCCACGGCCGAAGAGCCAGGAGGGAAAGCCGTGCCTCTTTGGAAAGCTCTTGGGCAGCCGCTCGCGTGGCCCCACAGCCCGTGGGGCTGCGGGCTTTCTGGCGGTCCTCAGCCTCAGCGCAACCGGCGCCCACGTGGCGCCGCCGCGCCAGCCTGCGAAGCATTTTCCGGTAGGGCCGCGGCTCTGGCGACAGCTCCCACGCCCGAAGAGCCAGGAGGGAAAGCCGTGCCTCGTTGGAAAGCTCTTTGGCAGCCGCTCGCGTGGCCCCACAGCCCGTGGGATTGCGGGCTTTCTGGCGGTCGTCAGCCTTGGCGGCACTGGTGCCCACGTGGTGCCGCCGCGCCAGCCTGCAAAGCATTTTCCGGTAGGGCCGCGGCTCTGGCGACAGCTCCCACGCCCGAAGAGCCAGGAGGGAAAGCCGTGCCTCGTTGGAAAGCTCTTGGGCAGGTGCCCGCGTGGCCCCACAGCCTGTGGGGCTGCGGGCTTTGCGGCGGCCGTCAGCCTCGGCGTCACCGGCGCCCACGTGGCGCCGCCGCGCCAGCCTGCGAAGCATTTTGCGGTAGGGCCGCGGCTCTGGCGACAGCTCCCACGCCCGAAGAGCCAGGAGGGAAAGCCGTGCCTCGTTGGAAAGCTCTTTGGCAGCTGCTCGCGTGGCCCCACAGCCCGTGGGGCTGCGGGCTTTCCAGCAGCCGTCAGAATCGGCGCCACCGGCGCCCACGTGGCGCCGCCGCTCCAGCCTGCGAAGCATTTTCCGGTAGGGCCGCGGCTCTGGCGACAGCTCCCACGCCCGAAGAGCCAGGAGGGAAAGCCGTGCCTCTTTGGAAAGCTCTTTGGCAGCCGCTCGCGTGGCCCCACAGCCCGTGCGGCTGCGGGCTTTCCGGCGGCCGTCAGCCTCGGCGCCACCGGCGCCCACGTGGCGCCGCCGCGCCAGCCTGCGAAGCATTTTCCAGTAGGGCCGCGGCTCTGGCGACAGCTCCCACGCCCGAAGAGCCAGGAGGGAAAGCCGTGCCTCGTTGAAAAAATCTTTGGCAGCCGCTCGCGTGGCCCCACAGCCTGTGGGGCTGCGGGCTTTCCGGCGGCCGTCAGCCTCGGCGTCACCGGCGTCCACGTGGCGCCGCCGCGCCAGCCTGCAAAGCATTTTCCGGTAGGGCCGCGGCTCTGGCGACAGCTCCCACGCCCGAAGAGCCAGGAGGGAAAGCCGTGTCTCCTTGGAAAGCTCTTTGGCAGCCGCTCGCGTGGCCCCACAGCTCGTGGGGTTGCGGGCTTTCTGGCGGTCGTCAGCCTCGGCGACACCGGCGCCCACGTGGTGCCGCCGCGCCAGCCTGCAAAGCATTTTGCGGTAGGGCCGTGGCTCTTGCGACAGCTCCCACGCCTGAAGAGCCAGGAGGGAAAGCCGTGCCTCGTTGGAAACCTCTTTGGCAGCCGCTCGCGTGGCCCCACAGCCCGTGGGGCTGCGGGCTTTCCGGCGTCCGTCAGTCTCGGCGCCACGGGCACCCACGTGGCGCCTCCGCGCCAGCCTGACAAACATTTTCCGGTAGGGCCGCGGCTCTGGCGACAGCTCCCACGCCCGAAGAGCCAGGAGGGAAAGCCGTGCCTCGTTGGAAAGCTCTTTGGCAGGTGCTCGCGTGGCCCCACAGCCCGTGGGGCTGCGGGCTTTCCGGCGGCCGTCAGCCTCGGCGACACCGGCGCCGACGTGGCGCCGCCGCGCCAGCCTGACAAGCATTTTCCGATACGGCCGCGGCTCTGGCGACAGCTCCCACGCCCGAAGAGCCAGGAGGGAAAGCCGTGCCTCGTTGGAAAGCTCTTTGGCAGCCGCTCGCGTGGCCCCACAGCCCGTGGGGCTGCGGGCTTTTCGGCGGCGGTCAGCGTCGGTGCCACCGGCGCCCACGTGGCGCCGCCGCGCCAGCCTGCGAAGCATTTTGCGGTAGGGCCGTGGCTCTTGCGACAGCTCCCACGCCCGAAGAGCCAGGAGGGAAAGCCGTGCCTCATTGGAAAGCTCTTTGGCAGCCGCACGCGTGGCCCCACAGCCCGTGGGGCTGCGGGCTTTCCGGCGGTCGTCAGCCTGTGCGCCACCGGCGCCCACGTGGCGCCGCCGCACCAGCCTGCAAAGCATTTTCCGGTAGGGCCGCGGCTCTGGCGACAGCTCCCACGCCCGAAGAGCCACGAGGGAAAGCCGTGTCTCCTTGGAAAGCTCTTTGGCAGCCGCTCGCGTGGCCCCACAGCCCGTGTGGCTGCGGGCTTTCCGGCGGCCGTCAGCCTCGGCGTCACCGGCGCCCACGTGGCGCCGCCGCGCCAGCCTGCGAAGCATTTTCCGGTAGGGCCGCGGCTCTGGCGACAGCTCCCACGCCCGAAGAGCCAGGAGGGAAAGCCGTGCCTCGTTGGAAAGCTATTTGGCAGCCGCTGGCATGGCCCCACAGCCCGTGGGGCTGCGGGCTTTCCGGCGGCCGTCAGCCTCGGCGCCACGGGCACCCACGTGGCGCCTCCGCGCCAGCCTGACAAGCATTTTCCGGTAGGGCCGCGGCTCTGGCGACAGCTCCCACGCCCGAAGAGCCAGGAGGGAAAGCCGTGCCTCGTTGGAAAGCTCTTTGGCAGGTGCTCGCGTGGCCCCACAGCCCGTGGGGCTGCGGGCTTTCCGGCGGCCGTCAGCCTCGGCGACACCGGCGCCGACGTGGCGCCGCCGCGCCAGCCTGACAAGCATTTTCCGATACGGCCGCGGCTCTGGCGACAGCTCCCACGCCCGAAGAGCCAGGAGGGAAAGCCGTGCCTCGTTGGAAAGCTCTTTGGCAGCCGCTCGCGTGGCCCCAGAGCCCGTGGGGCTGCGGGCTTTCCGGCGGTCGTCAGCCTGTGCGCCACCGGCGCCCACGTGGCGCCGCCGCACCAGCCTGCAAAGCATTTTCCGGTAGGGCCGCGGCTCTGGCGACAGCTCCCACGCCCGAAGAGCCACGAGGGAAAGCCGTGTCTCCTTGGAAAGCTCTTTGGCAGCCGCTCGCGTGGCCCCACAGCCCGTGCGGCTGCGGGCTTTCCGGCGGCCGTCAGCCTCGGCGCCACCGGCGCCCACGTGGCGCCGCCGCACCAGCCTGCGAAGCATTTTGCGGTAGGTGTGTGGCTCTGGCGACAGCTCCCACGCCCGAAGAGCCAGGAGGGAAAGCCGTGCCTCGTTGGAAAGCTCTTGGGCAGCTGCTCGCGTGGCCCCACAGCCCGTGGGGCTGCGGGCTTTCCAGCAGCCGTCAGAATCGGCGCCACCGGCGCCCACGTGGCGCCGCCGCGCCAGTCTGGAAAGCATTTTCCGGTAGGGCCGCGGCTCTGGCGACAGCTCCCACGCCCGAAGAGCCAGGAGGGAAAGCCATGCCTCGTTGGAAAGCTCTTTGGCAGCCGCTCGCGTGGCCCCACAGCCCGTGCGGCTGCGGGCTTTCCGGCGGCCGTCAGCCTCGGCGCCACCGGCGCCCACGTGGCGCCGCCGCGCCAGCCTGCGAAGCATTTTCCCGTAGGGCCGCGGCTCTGGCGACAGCTCCCACGCCCAAAGAGCCAGGAGGGAAAGCCGTGCCTCGTTGGAAAGCTCTTTGGCAGCCGCTCGCGTGGCCCCACAGCCTGTGGGGCTGCGGGCTTTCCGGCGGCCGTCAGCCTCGGCGTCACCGGCGCCCACGTGACGCCGCCGCGCCAGCCTGCGAAGCATTTTCCGGTAGGGCCCCGGCTCTGGCGACAGATCCCACGCCCGAAGAGCCAGGAGGGAAAGCCGTGTCTCTTTGGAAAGCTCTTTGGCAGCCGCTCGCGTGGCCCCACAGCCCGTGGGGTTGCGGGCTTTCTGGCGGTCGTCAGCCTCGGCGCCACCGGCGCCCACGTGGTGCCGCCGCGCCAGCCTGCAAAGCATTTTCCGGTAGGGCTGCGGCTCTGGCGACAGCTCCCACGCCCGAAGAGCCAGGAGGGAAAGCCGTGCCTCGTTGGAAAGCTCTTTGGCAGCCGCTCGCGTGGCCCCACAGCCCGTGGGGCTGCGGGCTTTCCGGCGGCCGTCAGCCTCGGCGTCACAGGCGCCCACGTGGCGCCGCCGCGCCAGCCTGCGAAGCATTTTCCGGTAGGGCCGCGGCTCTGGCGACAGCTCCCACGCTCAAAGAGCAAGGAGGGAAATCCGTGCCTCGTTGGAAAGTACTTTGGCAGCCGCTCGCGTGGCCCCACAGCCCGTGGGGCTGCGGGCTTTCCGGCAGCCGTCAGCCTCGGCGCCACCGGCGCCCACGTGGCGCCTCTGCGCCAGCCTGACAAGCATTTTGCGGTAGGGCCGCGGCTCTGGCGACAGCTCCCACGCCCGAAGAGCAAGGAGGGAAATCCGTGCCTCGTTGGAAAGTACTTTGGCAGCCGCTCGCGTGGTCCCACAGCCCGTGGGGCTGCGGGCTTTCCGGCGGCCGTCAGCCTCGGCGTCACAGGCGCCCACGTGGCGCCGCCGTGCCAGCCTGCGAAGCATTTTCCGGTAGGGCCGCGGCTCTGGCGACAGCTCCCACGCCCAAAGAGCAAGGAGGGAAATCCGTGCCTCGTTGGAAAGTACTTTGGCAGCCGCTCGCGTGGCCCCACAGCCCGTGGGGCTGCGGGCTTTCCGGCGGCCGTCAGCCTCGGCGCCACCGGCGCCCACGTGGCGCCTCTGCGCCAGCCTGACAAGCATTTTGCGGTAGGGCCGCGGCTCTGGCGACAGCTCCCACGCCCAAAGAGCAAGGAGGGAAATCCGTGCCTCGTTGGAAAGTACTTTGGCAGCCGCTCGCGTGGCCCCACAGCCCGTGGGGCTGCGGGCTTTCCGGCGGCCGTCAGCCTCGGCGCCACCGGCGCCCACGTGGCGCTGCCGCACCAGCCTGCAAAGCATTTTGCGGTAGGGCCGCGGCTCTGGCGACAGCTCCCACGCCCGAAGAGCCAGGAGGGAAAGCCGTGCCTCGTTGGAAAGCTCTTTGGCAGCCGCTCGCGTGGCCCCACAGCCCGTGGGGCTGTGGGTTTTCCGGCGGCCATCAGCCTCGGCGCCACCGGCGCCCACGTGGTGCCGCCGCGCCAGACTGCGAAGCATTTTCCGGTAGGGCCGCGGCTCTGGCGACAGCTCCCACGCCCGAAGAGCCAGGAGGGAAAGCCGTGTCTCTTTGGAAAGCTCTTTGGCAGCCGCTCGCGTGGCCGCACAGCCCGTGGGGCTGCGGGCTTTCCGGTGGCCGTCAGCCTCGGCGCCACCGGCGCCCACGTGGCTCCGCCGCGCCAGCCTGCGAAGCATTTTGCGGTAGGGCCGCGGCTCTGGCGACAGCTCCCACGCCCGAAGAGCCAGGAGGGAAATCCGTGCCTCGTTGGAAAGCTCTTTGGCAGGTGCCCGCGTGGCCCCACAGCCCGTGGGGCTGCGGGCTTTGCGGCGGCCGTCAGCCTCGGCGTCACCGGCGGCCACGTGGCGCCGCCGCGCCAGCCTGCGAAGCATTTTCCGGTAGGTCCGTGGCTCTGGCGACAGCTCCCACGCCCGAAGAGCCAGGAGGGAAAGCCGTGCCTCGTTGGAAAGCTCTTGGGCAGCTGCTCGCGTGGCCCCACAGCCCGTGGGGCTGCGGGCTTTCCAGCAGCCGTCAGAATCGGCGCCACCGGCGCCCACGTGGCGCCGCCGCGCCAGCCTGCGAAGCATTTTCCGGTAGGGCCGCGGCTCTGGCGACAGCTCCCACGCCCGAAGAGCCAGGAGGGAAAGCCGTGCCTCGTTGGAAAGCTCTTTGGCAGCCGCTCGCGTGGCCCCACAGCCCGTGCGGCTGCGGGCTTTCCGGCGGCCGTCAGCCTCGGCGCCACCAGCGCCCACGTGGCGCCGCCGCGCCAGCCTGCGAAGCATTTTCCCGTAGGGCCGCGGCTCTGGCGACAGCTCCCACGCCCAAAGAGCCAGGAGGGAAAGCCGTGCCTCATTGGAAAGCTCTGTGGCAGCCGCTCGCGTGGCCCCACAGCCCGTGGGGCTGCGGGCTTTCCGGCGGCCGTCAGCCTCGGCGACACCAGCGCCCACGTGCCGCCGCCGCGCCAGCCTGCAAAGGATTTTCCGGTAGGGCCGTGGCTCTGGCGACAGCTCCCATGCCCGAAGAGCCAGGAGGGAAAGCCGTGCCTCGTTGGAAAGCTCTTTGGCAGCCGCTCGCGTGGCCCCACAGCCCGTGGGGCTGCGGGCTTTCCGGCGGCCGTCAGCCTCGGCGCCTCCGGCGCCCACGTGGCCCCGCCGCGCCAGCCTGACAAGCATTTTCCGGTAGGGCCGCGGCTCTGGCGACAGCTCCCACGCCCGAAGAGCCAGGAGGGAAAGCCGTGCCTCGTTGGAAAGCTCTTTGGCAGTCACTTTCGTGGCCCCACAGCCCGTGGGGTTGCGGGCTTTCTGGCGGTCGTCAGCCTCGGCGCCACCGGCGCCCACGTGGTGCCGCCGCGCCAGCCTGCAAAGCATTTTCCGGTAGGGCTGCGGCTCTGGCGACAGCTCCCACGCCCGAAGAGCCAGGAGGGAAAGCCGTGCCTCGTTGGAAAGCTCTTTGGCAGCCGCTCGCGTGGCCCCACAGCCCGTGTGGCTGCGGGCTTTCCGGCGGCCGTCAGCCTCGGCGTCACAGGCGCCCACGTGGCGCCGCCACGCCAGCCTGCGAAGCATTTTCCGGTAGGGCCGCGGCTCTGGCGACAGCTCCCACGCCCGAAGAGCCAGGAGGGAAAGCCGTGCCTCGTTGGAAAGCTCTAGGGCAGCTGCTCGCGTAGCCCCGGAGCCCGTGGGGCTGCGGGCTTTCCGGCGGCCGTCAGCCTCGGCGCCACCGGCGCCCACGTGGCCCCGCCGCGCCAGCCTGACAAGCATTTTGCGGTAGGGCCGCGGCTCTGGCGACAGCTCCCACGCCCGAAGAGCCAGGAGGGAAAGCCGTGCCTCGTTGGAAAGCTCTTTGGCAGCCGCTCGCGTGGCCCCACAGCCCGTGGGGCTGCGGGATTTTCGGCGGCGGTCAGCGTCGGTGCCACCGGAGCCCACGTGGCGCCGCCGCGCCAGCATGCGAAGCATTTTGCGGTAGGGCCGTGGCTCTTGCGACAGCTCCCACGCCCGAAGAGCCAGGAGGGAAAGCCGTGCCTCGTTGGAAAGCTCTTTGGCAGCCGCTCGCGTGGCCCCACAGCCCGTGGGGCTGCGGCCTTTCCAGCGGCCGTCAGCCTCGGCGCCACCGGCGCCCACGTGGTGCCGCCGCGCCAGACTGCAAAGCATTTTCCGGTAGGGCCGCGGCTCTGGCGACAGCTCCCACGCCCGAAGAGCCAGGAGGGAAAGCCGTGCCTCGTTGGAAAGCTCTTTGGCAGCCGCTCGCGTGGCCCCACAGCCCGTGGGGCTGCGGGCTTTCCGGCGGCCGTCAGCCTCGGCGACACCGGTGCGCACGTGGCGCCGCCGCGCCAGCCTGCGAAGCATTTTCCGGTAGGGCCGCGGCTCTGGCGACAGCTCCCACGCCCAAAGAGCCAGGAGGGAAAGCCGTGCCTCGTTGGAAAGCTCTTGGGCAGCTGCTCGCGTGGCCCCACAGCCCGTGGGGCTGCGGTCTTTCGGGCAGCCGTCAGCCTCGGCGCCACCGGCGCCCACGTGGCTCCGCCGCGCCAGCCTGACAAGCATTTTGCGGTAGGGCCGCGGCTCTGGCGACAGCTGCCACGCCCGAAGAGCCAGGAGGGAAATCCGTGCCTCGTTGGAAAGCTCTTTGGCAGGTGCCCGCGTGGCCCCACAGCCCGTGGGGCTGCGGGCTTTGCGGCGGCCGTCAGCCTCGGCGTCACCGGCGCCCACGTGGCGCCGCCGCGCCAGCCTGCGAAGCATTTTCCGGTAGGTCCGTGGCTCTGGCGACAGCTCCCACGCCCGAAGAGCCAGGAGGGAAAGCCGTGCCTCGTTGGAAAGCTCTTGGGCAGCTGCTCGCGTGGCCCCACAGCCCGTGGGGCTGCGGGCTTTCCCACAGCCGTCAGAATCGGCGCCACCGGTGCCCACGTGGCGCCGCCGCGCCAGCCTGCGAAGCATTTTCCGGTAGGGCCGCGGCTCTGGCGACAGCTCCCACGCCCGAAGAGCCAGGAGGGAAAGCCGTGCCTCGTTGGAAAGCTCTTTGGCAGCCGCTCGCGTGGCCCCACAGCCCGTGCGGCTGTGGGCTTTCCGGCGGCCGTCAGCCTCGGCGTCACCGGCGCCCACGTGGCGCCGCCGCGCCAGCCTGCGAAGCATTTTGCGGTAGGGCCGCGGCTCTGGCGACAGCTCCCACGCCCGAAGAGCCAGGAGGGAAAGCCGTGTCTCTTTGGAAAGCTCTTTGGCAGCCGCTCGCGTGGCCCCACAGCCCGTGGGATTGCGGGCTTTCTGGCGGTCGTCAGCCTCGGCGACACCGGCGCCCACGTGGTGCCGCCGCGCCAGCCTGCAAAGCATTTTCCGGTAGGGCCGCGGCTCTGGCGACAGCTCCCACGCCCGAAGAGCCAGGAGGGAAAGCCGTGCCTCGTTGGAAAGCTCTTGGGCAGGTGCCCGCGTGACCCCACAGCCTGTGGGGCTGCGGGCTTTGCGGCGGCCGTCAGCCTCGGCGTCACCGGCGCCCACGTGGCGCCGCCGCGCCAGCCTGCGAAGCATTTTCCGGTAGGTCCGTGGCTCTGGCGACAGCTCCCACGCCCGAAGAGCCAGGAGGGAAAGCCGTGCCTCGTTGGAAAGCTCTTGGGCAGCTGCTCGCGTGGCCCCACAGCCCGTGGGGCTGCGGGCTTTCCAGCAGCCGTCAGAATCGGCGCCACCGGCGCCCACGTGGCGCCGCCGCGCCAGCCTGCGAAGCATTTTCCGGTAGGGCCACGGCTCTGGCGACAGCTCCCACGCCCGAAGAGCCAGGAGGGAAAGCCGTGCCTCTTTGGAAAGATCTTTGGCAGCCGCTCGCGTGGCCCCACAGCCCGTGCGGCTGCGGGCTTTCTGGCGGCCGTCAGCCTCGGCGCCACCGGCGCCCACGTGGCGCCGCCGCGCCAGCCTGCGAAGCATTTTCCGGTAGGGCCGCGGCTCTGGCGACAGCTCCCACGCCCGAAGAGCCAGGAGGGAAAGCCGTGCCTCGTTGGAAAAATCTTTGGCAGCCGCTCGCGTGGCCCCACAGCCTGTGGGGCTGCGGGCTTTCCGGCGGCCGTCAGCCTCGGCGTCACCGGCGTCCACGTGGCGCCGCCGCGCCAGCCTGCGAAGCATTTTCCGGTAGGGCCGCGGCTCTGGCGACAGCTCCCACGCCCGAAGAACCAGGAGGGAAAGCCGTGCCTCATTGGAAAGCTCTTTGGCAGCCGCTCGCGTGGCCCCACAGCCCGTGGGGCCGCGGGCTTTCCGGCGGCCGTCAGCCTTGGTGCCACCGGCACCCACGTGGCGCCGCCGCGCCAGCCTGCGAAGCATTTTCCGGGAGGGCCGCGGCTCTGGCGACAGATCCCACGCCCGAAGAGCCAGGAGGGAAAGCCGTGCCTCATTGGAAAGCTCTTTGGCAGCCGCTCGCGTGGCCACACAGCCCGTGGGGCTGCGGACTTTCCGGCGGCCGTCAGCCTCGACGACACCAGCGCCCACGTGCCGCCGCCGCGCCAGCCTGCGAAGCATTTGCCGGTAGGGCCGTGGCTCTGGCGACAGCTCCCACGCCCGAAGAGCCAGGAGGGAAAGCCGTGCCTCATTGGAAACCTCTTTGGCAGCCGCTCGCGTGGCCCCACAGCCCGTGGGGCTGCGGGCTTTCCGGCGGTTGTCAGCCTTGGTGCCACCGGCACCCACGTGGCGCCGCCGCGCCAGCCTGCAAAGCATTTTGCGGTAGGGCCGTGGCTCTTGCGACAGCTCCCACGCCCGAAGAGCCAGGAGGGAAAGCCGTGCCTCATTGGAAAGATCTTTGGCAGCCGCTCGCGTGGCCCCACAGCCCGCGGGGCTGCGGGCTTTCCGGTGGTCGTCAGCCTGTGCGCCACCGGCGCCCACGTGGCGCTGCCGCACCAGCCTGCAAAGCATTTTGCGGTAGGGCCGCGGCTCTGGCGACAGCTCCCACGCCCGAAGAGCCAGGAGGGAAAGCCGTGCCTCGTTGGAAAGCTCTTTGGCAGCCACTCGCGTGGCCCCACAGCCCGTGGGGCTGCGGGCTTTCCGGCGGCCATCAGCCTCGGCGCCACCGGCGCCCA
>NW_026529777.1:0-47577 GCF_028500815.1 Rissa tridactyla | reverse complement strand
GGCACCAGTGCCGCCAAGGCTGACAGCTGCTGGAAAGCCCGCAGCCCCACGGGCTGTGAGGCCACGTGAGCGGCTGCCAAAGAGCTTTCCAACGAGGCACGGCTTTCCCTCCTGGCTCTTCAGGCGTGGGAGCTGTCGCCAGAGCCGCGGCCCTACCGGAAAATGCTTCGCAGGCTTGCGCGGCGGCGCCACGTGGGCACCAGTGCCGCCAAGGCTGACAGCTGCTGGAAAGCCCGCAGCCCCACGGGCTGTGAGGCCACGTGAGCGGCTGCCAAAGAGCTTTCCAACGAGGCACGGCTTTCCCTCCTGGCTCTTCAGGCGTGGGAGCTGTCGCCAGAGCCGCGGCCCTACCGGAAAATGCTTCGCAGGCTTGCGCGGCGGCGCCACGTGGGCACCAGTGCCGCCAAGGCTGACAGCTGCTGGAAAGCCCGCAGCCCCACGGGCTGTGAGGCCACGTGAGCGGCTGCCAAAGAGCTTTCCAACGAGGCACGGCTTTCCCTCCTGGCTCTTCAGGCGTGGGAGCTGTCGCCAGAGCCGCGGCCCTACCGGAAAATGCTTCGCAGGCTTGCGCGGCGGCGCCACGTGGGCACCAGTGCCGCCAAGGCTGACAGCTGCTGGAAAGCCCGCAGCCCCACGGGCTGTGAGGCCACGTGAGCGGCTGCCAAAGAGCTTTCCAACGAGGCACGGCTTTCCCTCCTGGCTCTTCAGGCGTGGGAGCTGTCGCCAGAGCCGCGGCCCTACCGGAAAATGCTTCGCAGGCTTGCGCGGCGGCGCCACGTGGGCACCAGTGCCGCCAAGGCTGACAGCTGCTGGAAAGCCCGCAGCCCCACGGGCTGTGAGGCCACGTGAGCGGCTGCCAAAGAGCTTTCCAACGAGGCACGGCTTTCCCTCCTGGCTCTTCAGGCGTGGGAGCTGTCGCCAGAGCCGCGGCCCTACCGGAAAATGCTTCGCAGGCTTGCGCGGCGGCGCCACGTGGGCACCAGTGCCGCCAAGGCTGACAGCTGCTGGAAAGCCCGCAGCCCCACGGGCTGTGAGGCCACGTGAGCGGCTGCCAAAGAGCTTTCCAACGAGGCACGGCTTTCCCTCCTGGCTCTTCAGGCGTGGGAGCTGTCGCCAGAGCCGCGGCCCTACCGGAAAATGCTTCGCAGGCTTGCGCGGCGGCGCCACGTGGGCACCAGTGCCGCCAAGGCTGACAGCTGCTGGAAAGCCCGCAGCCCCACGGGCTGTGAGGCCACGTGAGCGGCTGCCAAAGAGCTTTCCAACGAGGCACGGCTTTCCCTCCTGGCTCTTCAGGCGTGGGAGCTGTCGCCAGAGCCGCGGCCCTACCGGAAAATGCTTCGCAGGCTTGCGCGGCGGCGCCACGTGGGCACCAGTGCCGCCAAGGCTGACAGCTGCTGGAAAGCCCGCAGCCCCACGGGCTGTGAGGCCACGTGAGCGGCTGCCAAAGAGCTTTCCAACGAGGCACGGCTTTCCCTCCTGGCTCTTCAGGCGTGGGAGCTGTCGCCAGAGCCGCGGCCCTACCGGAAAATGCTTCGCAGGCTTGCGCGGCGGCGCCACGTGGGCACCAGTGCCGCCAAGGCTGACAGCTGCTGGAAAGCCCGCAGCCCCACGGGCTGTGAGGCCACGTGAGCGGCTGCCAAAGAGCTTTCCAACGAGGCACGGCTTTCCCTCCTGGCTCTTCAGGCGTGGGAGCTGTCGCCAGAGCCGCGGCCCTACCGGAAAATGCTTCGCAGGCTTGCGCGGCGGCGCCACGTGGGCACCAGTGCCGCCAAGGCTGACAGCTGCTGGAAAGCCCGCAGCCCCACGGGCTGTGAGGCCACGTGAGCGGCTGCCAAAGAGCTTTCCAACGAGGCACGGCTTTCCCTCCTGGCTCTTCAGGCGTGGGAGCTGTCGCCAGAGCCGCGGCCCTACCGGAAAATGCTTCGCAGGCTTGCGCGGCGGCGCCACGTGGGCACCAGTGCCGCCAAGGCTGACAGCTGCTGGAAAGCCCGCAGCCCCACGGGCTGTGAGGCCACGTGAGCGGCTGCCAAAGAGCTTTCCAACGAGGCACGGCTTTCCCTCCTGGCTCTTCAGGCGTGGGAGCTGTCGCCAGAGCCGCGGCCCTACCGGAAAATGCTTCGCAGGCTTGCGCGGCGGCGCCACGTGGGCACCAGTGCCGCCAAGGCTGACAGCTGCTGGAAAGCCCGCAGCCCCACGGGCTGTGAGGCCACGTGAGCGGCTGCCAAAGAGCTTTCCAACGAGGCACGGCTTTCCCTCCTGGCTCTTCAGGCGTGGGAGCTGTCGCCAGAGCCGCGGCCCTACCGGAAAATGCTTCGCAGGCTTGCGCGGCGGCGCCACGTGGGCACCAGTGCCGCCAAGGCTGACAGCTGCTGGAAAGCCCGCAGCCCCACGGGCTGTGAGGCCACGTGAGCGGCTGCCAAAGAGCTTTCCAACGAGGCACGGCTTTCCCTCCTGGCTCTTCAGGCGTGGGAGCTGTCGCCAGAGCCGCGGCCCTACCGGAAAATGCTTCGCAGGCTTGCGCGGCGGCGCCACGTGGGCACCAGTGCCGCCAAGGCTGACAGCTGCTGGAAAGCCCGCAGCCCCACGGGCTGTGAGGCCACGTGAGCGGCTGCCAAAGAGCTTTCCAACGAGGCACGGCTTTCCCTCCTGGCTCTTCAGGCGTGGGAGCTGTCGCCAGAGCCGCGGCCCTACCGGAAAATGCTTCGCAGGCTTGCGCGGCGGCGCCACGTGGGCACCAGTGCCGCCAAGGCTGACAGCTGCTGGAAAGCCCGCAGCCCCACGGGCTGTGAGGCCACGTGAGCGGCTGCCAAAGAGCTTTCCAACGAGGCACGGCTTTCCCTCCTGGCTCTTCAGGCGTGGGAGCTGTCGCCAGAGCCGCGGCCCTACCGGAAAATGCTTCGCAGGCTTGCGCGGCGGCGCCACGTGGGCACCAGTGCCGCCAAGGCTGACAGCTGCTGGAAAGCCCGCAGCCCCACGGGCTGTGAGGCCACGTGAGCGGCTGCCAAAGAGCTTTCCAACGAGGCACGGCTTTCCCTCCTGGCTCTTCAGGCGTGGGAGCTGTCGCCAGAGCCGCGGCCCTACCGGAAAATGCTTCGCAGGCTTGCGCGGCGGCGCCACGTGGGCACCAGTGCCGCCAAGGCTGACAGCTGCTGGAAAGCCCGCAGCCCCACGGGCTGTGAGGCCACGTGAGCGGCTGCCAAAGAGCTTTCCAACGAGGCACGGCTTTCCCTCCTGGCTCTTCAGGCGTGGGAGCTGTCGCCAGAGCCGCGGCCCTACCGGAAAATGCTTCGCAGGCTTGCGCGGCGGCGCCACGTGGGCACCAGTGCCGCCAAGGCTGACAGCTGCTGGAAAGCCCGCAGCCCCACGGGCTGTGAGGCCACGTGAGCGGCTGCCAAAGAGCTTTCCAACGAGGCACGGCTTTCCCTCCTGGCTCTTCAGGCGTGGGAGCTGTCGCCAGAGCCGCGGCCCTACCGGAAAATGCTTCGCAGGCTTGCGCGGCGGCGCCACGTGGGCACCAGTGCCGCCAAGGCTGACAGCTGCTGGAAAGCCCGCAGCCCCACGGGCTGTGAGGCCACGTGAGCGGCTGCCAAAGAGCTTTCCAACGAGGCACGGCTTTCCCTCCTGGCTCTTCAGGCGTGGGAGCTGTCGCCAGAGCCGCGGCCCTACCGGAAAATGCTTCGCAGGCTTGCGCGGCGGCGCCACGTGGGCACCAGTGCCGCCAAGGCTGACAGCTGCTGGAAAGCCCGCAGCCCCACGGGCTGTGAGGCCACGTGAGCGGCTGCCAAAGAGCTTTCCAACGAGGCACGGCTTTCCCTCCTGGCTCTTCAGGCGTGGGAGCTGTCGCCAGAGCCGCGGCCCTACCGGAAAATGCTTCGCAGGCTTGCGCGGCGGCGCCACGTGGGCACCAGTGCCGCCAAGGCTGACAGCTGCTGGAAAGCCCGCAGCCCCACGGGCTGTGAGGCCACGTGAGCGGCTGCCAAAGAGCTTTCCAACGAGGCACGGCTTTCCCTCCTGGCTCTTCAGGCGTGGGAGCTGTCGCCAGAGCCGCGGCCCTACCGGAAAATGCTTCGCAGGCTTGCGCGGCGGCGCCACGTGGGCACCAGTGCCGCCAAGGCTGACAGCTGCTGGAAAGCCCGCAGCCCCACGGGCTGTGAGGCCACGTGAGCGGCTGCCAAAGAGCTTTCCAACGAGGCACGGCTTTCCCTCCTGGCTCTTCAGGCGTGGGAGCTGTCGCCAGAGCCGCGGCCCTACCGGAAAATGCTTCGCAGGCTTGCGCGGCGGCGCCACGTGGGCACCAGTGCCGCCAAGGCTGACAGCTGCTGGAAAGCCCGCAGCCCCACGGGCTGTGAGGCCACGTGAGCGGCTGCCAAAGAGCTTTCCAACGAGGCACGGCTTTCCCTCCTGGCTCTTCAGGCGTGGGAGCTGTCGCCAGAGCCGCGGCCCTACCGGAAAATGCTTCGCAGGCTTGCGCGGCGGCGCCACGTGGGCACCAGTGCCGCCAAGGCTGACAGCTGCTGGAAAGCCCGCAGCCCCACGGGCTGTGAGGCCACGTGAGCGGCTGCCAAAGAGCTTTCCAACGAGGCACGGCTTTCCCTCCTGGCTCTTCAGGCGTGGGAGCTGTCGCCAGAGCCGCGGCCCTACCGGAAAATGCTTCGCAGGCTTGCGCGGCGGCGCCACGTGGGCACCAGTGCCGCCAAGGCTGACAGCTGCTGGAAAGCCCGCAGCCCCACGGGCTGTGAGGCCACGTGAGCGGCTGCCAAAGAGCTTTCCAACGAGGCACGGCTTTCCCTCCTGGCTCTTCAGGCGTGGGAGCTGTCGCCAGAGCCGCGGCCCTACCGGAAAATGCTTCGCAGGCTTGCGCGGCGGCGCCACGTGGGCACCAGTGCCGCCAAGGCTGACAGCTGCTGGAAAGCCCGCAGCCCCACGGGCTGTGAGGCCACGTGAGCGGCTGCCAAAGAGCTTTCCAACGAGGCACGGCTTTCCCTCCTGGCTCTTCAGGCGTGGGAGCTGTCGCCAGAGCCGCGGCCCTACCGGAAAATGCTTCGCAGGCTTGCGCGGCGGCGCCACGTGGGCACCAGTGCCGCCAAGGCTGACAGCTGCTGGAAAGCCCGCAGCCCCACGGGCTGTGAGGCCACGTGAGCGGCTGCCAAAGAGCTTTCCAACGAGGCACGGCTTTCCCTCCTGGCTCTTCAGGCGTGGGAGCTGTCGCCAGAGCCGCGGCCCTACCGGAAAATGCTTCGCAGGCTTGCGCGGCGGCGCCACGTGGGCACCAGTGCCGCCAAGGCTGACAGCTGCTGGAAAGCCCGCAGCCCCACGGGCTGTGAGGCCACGTGAGCGGCTGCCAAAGAGCTTTCCAACGAGGCACGGCTTTCCCTCCTGGCTCTTCAGGCGTGGGAGCTGTCGCCAGAGCCGCGGCCCTACCGGAAAATGCTTCGCAGGCTTGCGCGGCGGCGCCACGTGGGCACCAGTGCCGCCAAGGCTGACAGCTGCTGGAAAGCCCGCAGCCCCACGGGCTGTGAGGCCACGTGAGCGGCTGCCAAAGAGCTTTCCAACGAGGCACGGCTTTCCCTCCTGGCTCTTCAGGCGTGGGAGCTGTCGCCAGAGCCGCGGCCCTACCGGAAAATGCTTCGCAGGCTTGCGCGGCGGCGCCACGTGGGCACCAGTGCCGCCAAGGCTGACAGCTGCTGGAAAGCCCGCAGCCCCACGGGCTGTGAGGCCACGTGAGCGGCTGCCAAAGAGCTTTCCAACGAGGCACGGCTTTCCCTCCTGGCTCTTCAGGCGTGGGAGCTGTCGCCAGAGCCGCGGCCCTACCGGAAAATGCTTCGCAGGCTTGCGCGGCGGCGCCACGTGGGCACCAGTGCCGCCAAGGCTGACAGCTGCTGGAAAGCCCGCAGCCCCACGGGCTGTGAGGCCACGTGAGCGGCTGCCAAAGAGCTTTCCAACGAGGCACGGCTTTCCCTCCTGGCTCTTCAGGCGTGGGAGCTGTCGCCAGAGCCGCGGCCCTACCGGAAAATGCTTCGCAGGCTTGCGCGGCGGCGCCACGTGGGCACCAGTGCCGCCAAGGCTGACAGCTGCTGGAAAGCCCGCAGCCCCACGGGCTGTGAGGCCACGTGAGCGGCTGCCAAAGAGCTTTCCAACGAGGCACGGCTTTCCCTCCTGGCTCTTCAGGCGTGGGAGCTGTCGCCAGAGCCGCGGCCCTACCGGAAAATGCTTCGCAGGCTTGCGCGGCGGCGCCACGTGGGCACCAGTGCCGCCAAGGCTGACAGCTGCTGGAAAGCCCGCAGCCCCACGGGCTGTGAGGCCACGTGAGCGGCTGCCAAAGAGCTTTCCAACGAGGCACGGCTTTCCCTCCTGGCTCTTCAGGCGTGGGAGCTGTCGCCAGAGCCGCGGCCCTACCGGAAAATGCTTCGCAGGCTTGCGCGGCGGCGCCACGTGGGCACCAGTGCCGCCAAGGCTGACAGCTGCTGGAAAGCCCGCAGCCCCACGGGCTGTGAGGCCACGTGAGCGGCTGCCAAAGAGCTTTCCAACGAGGCACGGCTTTCCCTCCTGGCTCTTCAGGCGTGGGAGCTGTCGCCAGAGCCGCGGCCCTACCGGAAAATGCTTCGCAGGCTTGCGCGGCGGCGCCACGTGGGCACCAGTGCCGCCAAGGCTGACAGCTGCTGGAAAGCCCGCAGCCCCACGGGCTGTGAGGCCACGTGAGCGGCTGCCAAAGAGCTTTCCAACGAGGCACGGCTTTCCCTCCTGGCTCTTCAGGCGTGGGAGCTGTCGCCAGAGCCGCGGCCCTACCGGAAAATGCTTCGCAGGCTTGCGCGGCGGCGCCACGTGGGCACCAGTGCCGCCAAGGCTGACAGCTGCTGGAAAGCCCGCAGCCCCACGGGCTGTGAGGCCACGTGAGCGGCTGCCAAAGAGCTTTCCAACGAGGCACGGCTTTCCCTCCTGGCTCTTCAGGCGTGGGAGCTGTCGCCAGAGCCGCGGCCCTACCGGAAAATGCTTCGCAGGCTTGCGCGGCGGCGCCACGTGGGCACCAGTGCCGCCAAGGCTGACAGCTGCTGGAAAGCCCGCAGCCCCACGGGCTGTGAGGCCACGTGAGCGGCTGCCAAAGAGCTTTCCAACGAGGCACGGCTTTCCCTCCTGGCTCTTCAGGCGTGGGAGCTGTCGCCAGAGCCGCGGCCCTACCGGAAAATGCTTCGCAGGCTTGCGCGGCGGCGCCACGTGGGCACCAGTGCCGCCAAGGCTGACAGCTGCTGGAAAGCCCGCAGCCCCACGGGCTGTGAGGCCACGTGAGCGGCTGCCAAAGAGCTTTCCAACGAGGCACGGCTTTCCCTCCTGGCTCTTCAGGCGTGGGAGCTGTCGCCAGAGCCGCGGCCCTACCGGAAAATGCTTCGCAGGCTTGCGCGGCGGCGCCACGTGGGCACCAGTGCCGCCAAGGCTGACAGCTGCTGGAAAGCCCGCAGCCCCACGGGCTGTGAGGCCACGTGAGCGGCTGCCAAAGAGCTTTCCAACGAGGCACGGCTTTCCCTCCTGGCTCTTCAGGCGTGGGAGCTGTCGCCAGAGCCGCGGCCCTACCGGAAAATGCTTCGCAGGCTTGCGCGGCGGCGCCACGTGGGCACCAGTGCCGCCAAGGCTGACAGCTGCTGGAAAGCCCGCAGCCCCACGGGCTGTGAGGCCACGTGAGCGGCTGCCAAAGAGCTTTCCAACGAGGCACGGCTTTCCCTCCTGGCTCTTCAGGCGTGGGAGCTGTCGCCAGAGCCGCGGCCCTACCGGAAAATGCTTCGCAGGCTTGCGCGGCGGCGCCACGTGGGCACCAGTGCCGCCAAGGCTGACAGCTGCTGGAAAGCCCGCAGCCCCACGGGCTGTGAGGCCACGTGAGCGGCTGCCAAAGAGCTTTCCAACGAGGCACGGCTTTCCCTCCTGGCTCTTCAGGCGTGGGAGCTGTCGCCAGAGCCGCGGCCCTACCGGAAAATGCTTCGCAGGCTTGCGCGGCGGCGCCACGTGGGCACCAGTGCCGCCAAGGCTGACAGCTGCTGGAAAGCCCGCAGCCCCACGGGCTGTGAGGCCACGTGAGCGGCTGCCAAAGAGCTTTCCAACGAGGCACGGCTTTCCCTCCTGGCTCTTCAGGCGTGGGAGCTGTCGCCAGAGCCGCGGCCCTACCGGAAAATGCTTCGCAGGCTTGCGCGGCGGCGCCACGTGGGCACCAGTGCCGCCAAGGCTGACAGCTGCTGGAAAGCCCGCAGCCCCACGGGCTGTGAGGCCACGTGAGCGGCTGCCAAAGAGCTTTCCAACGAGGCACGGCTTTCCCTCCTGGCTCTTCAGGCGTGGGAGCTGTCGCCAGAGCCGCGGCCCTACCGGAAAATGCTTCGCAGGCTTGCGCGGCGGCGCCACGTGGGCACCAGTGCCGCCAAGGCTGACAGCTGCTGGAAAGCCCGCAGCCCCACGGGCTGTGAGGCCACGTGAGCGGCTGCCAAAGAGCTTTCCAACGAGGCACGGCTTTCCCTCCTGGCTCTTCAGGCGTGGGAGCTGTCGCCAGAGCCGCGGCCCTACCGGAAAATGCTTCGCAGGCTTGCGCGGCGGCGCCACGTGGGCACCAGTGCCGCCAAGGCTGACAGCTGCTGGAAAGCCCGCAGCCCCACGGGCTGTGAGGCCACGTGAGCGGCTGCCAAAGAGCTTTCCAACGAGGCACGGCTTTCCCTCCTGGCTCTTCAGGCGTGGGAGCTGTCGCCAGAGCCGCGGCCCTACCGGAAAATGCTTCGCAGGCTTGCGCGGCGGCGCCACGTGGGCACCAGTGCCGCCAAGGCTGACAGCTGCTGGAAAGCCCGCAGCCCCACGGGCTGTGAGGCCACGTGAGCGGCTGCCAAAGAGCTTTCCAACGAGGCACGGCTTTCCCTCCTGGCTCTTCAGGCGTGGGAGCTGTCGCCAGAGCCGCGGCCCTACCGGAAAATGCTTCGCAGGCTTGCGCGGCGGCGCCACGTGGGCACCAGTGCCGCCAAGGCTGACAGCTGCTGGAAAGCCCGCAGCCCCACGGGCTGTGAGGCCACGTGAGCGGCTGCCAAAGAGCTTTCCAACGAGGCACGGCTTTCCCTCCTGGCTCTTCAGGCGTGGGAGCTGTCGCCAGAGCCGCGGCCCTACCGGAAAATGCTTCGCAGGCTTGCGCGGCGGCGCCACGTGGGCACCAGTGCCGCCAAGGCTGACAGCTGCTGGAAAGCCCGCAGCCCCACGGGCTGTGAGGCCACGTGAGCGGCTGCCAAAGAGCTTTCCAACGAGGCACGGCTTTCCCTCCTGGCTCTTCAGGCGTGGGAGCTGTCGCCAGAGCCGCGGCCCTACCGGAAAATGCTTCGCAGGCTTGCGCGGCGGCGCCACGTGGGCACCAGTGCCGCCAAGGCTGACAGCTGCTGGAAAGCCCGCAGCCCCACGGGCTGTGAGGCCACGTGAGCGGCTGCCAAAGAGCTTTCCAACGAGGCACGGCTTTCCCTCCTGGCTCTTCAGGCGTGGGAGCTGTCGCCAGAGCCGCGGCCCTACCGGAAAATGCTTCGCAGGCTTGCGCGGCGGCGCCACGTGGGCACCAGTGCCGCCAAGGCTGACAGCTGCTGGAAAGCCCGCAGCCCCACGGGCTGTGAGGCCACGTGAGCGGCTGCCAAAGAGCTTTCCAACGAGGCACGGCTTTCCCTCCTGGCTCTTCAGGCGTGGGAGCTGTCGCCAGAGCCGCGGCCCTACCGGAAAATGCTTCGCAGGCTTGCGCGGCGGCGCCACGTGGGCACCAGTGCCGCCAAGGCTGACAGCTGCTGGAAAGCCCGCAGCCCCACGGGCTGTGAGGCCACGTGAGCGGCTGCCAAAGAGCTTTCCAACGAGGCACGGCTTTCCCTCCTGGCTCTTCAGGCGTGGGAGCTGTCGCCAGAGCCGCGGCCCTACCGGAAAATGCTTCGCAGGCTTGCGCGGCGGCGCCACGTGGGCACCAGTGCCGCCAAGGCTGACAGCTGCTGGAAAGCCCGCAGCCCCACGGGCTGTGAGGCCACGTGAGCGGCTGCCAAAGAGCTTTCCAACGAGGCACGGCTTTCCCTCCTGGCTCTTCAGGCGTGGGAGCTGTCGCCAGAGCCGCGGCCCTACCGGAAAATGCTTCGCAGGCTTGCGCGGCGGCGCCACGTGGGCACCAGTGCCGCCAAGGCTGACAGCTGCTGGAAAGCCCGCAGCCCCACGGGCTGTGAGGCCACGTGAGCGGCTGCCAAAGAGCTTTCCAACGAGGCACGGCTTTCCCTCCTGGCTCTTCAGGCGTGGGAGCTGTCGCCAGAGCCGCGGCCCTACCGGAAAATGCTTCGCAGGCTTGCGCGGCGGCGCCACGTGGGCACCAGTGCCGCCAAGGCTGACAGCTGCTGGAAAGCCCGCAGCCCCACGGGCTGTGAGGCCACGTGAGCGGCTGCCAAAGAGCTTTCCAACGAGGCACGGCTTTCCCTCCTGGCTCTTCAGGCGTGGGAGCTGTCGCCAGAGCCGCGGCCCTACCGGAAAATGCTTCGCAGGCTTGCGCGGCGGCGCCACGTGGGCACCAGTGCCGCCAAGGCTGACAGCTGCTGGAAAAGCCCGCAGCCCCACGGGCTGTGAGGCCACGTGAGCGGCTGCCAAAGAGCTTTCCAACGAGGCACGGCTTTCCCTCCTGGCTCTTCAGGCGTGGGAGCTGTCGCCAGAGCCGCGGCCCTACCGGAAAATGCTTCGCAGGCTTGCGCGGCGGCGCCACGTGGGCACCAGTGCCGCCAAGGCTGACAGCTGCTGGAAAGCCCGCAGCCCCACGGGCTGTGAGGCCACGTGAGCGGCTGCCAAAGAGCTTTCCAACGAGGCACGGCTTTCCCTCCTGGCTCTTCAGGCGTGGGAGCTGTCGCCAGAGCCGCGGCCCTACCGGAAAATGCTTCGCAGGCTTGCGCGGCGGCGCCACGTGGGCACCAGTGCCGCCAAGGCTGACAGCTGCTGGAAAGCCCGCAGCCCCACGGGCTGTGAGGCCACGTGAGCGGCTGCCAAAGAGCTTTCCAACGAGGCACGGCTTTCCCTCCTGGCTCTTCAGGCGTGGGAGCTGTCGCCAGAGCCGCGGCCCTACCGGAAAATGCTTCGCAGGCTTGCGCGGCGGCGCCACGTGGGCACCAGTGCCGCCAAGGCTGACAGCTGCTGGAAAGCCCGCAGCCCCACGGGCTGTGAGGCCACGTGAGCGGCTGCCAAAGAGCTTTCCAACGAGGCACGGCTTTCCCTCCTGGCTCTTCAGGCGTGGGAGCTGTCGCCAGAGCCGCGGCCCTACCGGAAAATGCTTCGCAGGCTTGCGCGGCGGCGCCACGTGGGCACCAGTGCCGCCAAGGCTGACAGCTGCTGGAAAGCCCGCAGCCCCACGGGCTGTGAGGCCACGTGAGCGGCTGCCAAAGAGCTTTCCAACGAGGCACGGCTTTCCCTCCTGGCTCTTCAGGCGTGGGAGCTGTCGCCAGAGTCGCCAGCGCCACTACACCGGAAAAATGCCTTCGCAGAACTGCGCGGCGCGGCGCACGTGGGCACCAGGTGCCGCCAAGGCTGACAGCTGCTGGAAAGCCCGCAGCCCCCACGGGCTGTGAGGCCACGTGAGCGGCTGCCAAAGAGCTTTCCAACGAGGCACGGCTTTCCCTCCTGGCTCTTCAGGCGTGGGAGCTGTCGCCAGAGCCGCGGCCCTACCGGAAAATGCTTCGCAGGCTTGCGCGAGCGGCGCCACGTGGGCACCAGTGCCGCCAAGGCTGACAGCTGCTGGAAAGCCCGCAGCCCCACGGGCTGTGAGGCCACGTGAGCGGCTGCCAAAGAGCTTTCCAACGAGGCACGGCTTTCCCTCCTGGCTCTTCAGAGCGTGGGAGCTGTCGCCAGAGCCGCGGCCCTACCGGAAAATGCTTCGCAGGCTTGCGCGGCGCGGCGCCACGTGGGCACCAGTGCCGCCAAGGCTGACAGCTGCTGGAAAGCCCGCAGCCCCACGGGCTGTGAGGCCACGTGAGCGGCTGCCAAAGAGCTTTCCAACGAGGCACGGCTTTCCCTCCTGGCTCTTCAGGGCGTGGGAGCTGTCGCCAGAGCCGCGGCCCTACCGGAAAATGCTTCGCAGGCTTGCGCGGCGGCGCCACGTGGGCACGCAGTGCCGCCAAGGCTGACAGCTGCTGGAAAGCCCGCAGCCCACGGGCTGTGAGGCCACGTGAGCGGCTGCCAAAGAGCTTTCCAACGAGGCACGGCTTTCCCTCCTGGCTCTTCAGGCGTGGGAGCTGTCGCCAGAGCCGCGGCCCTACCGGAAAATGCTTCGCAGGCTTGCGCGGGCGGCGCCACGTGGGCACCAGTGCCGCCAAGGCTGACAGCTGCTGGAAAGCCCGCAGCCCCACGGGCTGTGAGGCCACTGTGAGCGGCTGCCAAAGAGCTTTCCAACGAGGCACGGCTTTCCCTCCTGGCTCTTCAGGCGTGGGAGCTGTCGCCAGAGCCGCGGCCCTACCGGAAAATGCTTCGCAGGCTTGCGCGGGCGGCGCCACGTGGGCACCAGTGCCGCCAAGGCTGACAGCTGCTGGAAAGCCCGCAGCCCCACGGCTGTGAGGCCACGTGAGCGGCTGCCAGAGAGCTTTCCAACGAGGCACGGCTTTCCCTCCTGGCTCTTCAGGCGTGGGAGCTGTCGCCAGAGCCGCGGCCCTACCGGAAAATGCTTCGCAGGCTTGCGCGGCGGCGCCACGTGGGCACCAGTGCCGCCAAGGCTGACAGCTGCTGGAAAGCCCGCAGCCCCACGGGCTGTGAGGCCACGTGAGCGGCTGCCAAAGAGCTTTCCAACGAGGCACGGCTTTCCCTCCTGGCTCTTCAGGCGTGGGAGCTGTCGCCAGAGCCGCGGCCCTACCGGAAAATGCTTCGCAGGCTTGCGCGGCGGCGCACGTGGGCACCAGTGCCGCCAAGGCTGACGAGCTGCTGAAAGCCCTCGCCGCGAGCCCCACGGGCTGTGAGGCCACGTGAGCGGCTGCCAAAGAGCTTTCCAACGGGGGGGGGGGAGCTTCAGGCGTGGGAGCTGTCGCCAGAGCCGCGGCCCTACCGGAAAATGCTTCGCAGGCTTGCGCGGCGGCGCCACGTGGGCACCAGTGCCGCCAAGGCTGACAGCTGCTGGAAAGCCCGCAGCCCCACGGGCTGTGAGGCCACGTGAGCGGCTGCCAAAGAGCTTTCCAACGAGGCACGGCTTTCCCTCCTGGCTCTTCAGGCGTGGGAGCTGTCGCCAGAGCCGCGGCCCTACCGGAAAATGCTTCGCAGGCTTGCGCGGCGGCGCCACGTGGGCACCAGTGCCGCCAAGGCTGACAGCTGCTGGAAAGCCCGCAGCCCCACGGGCTGTGAGGCCACGTGAGCGGCTGCCAAAGAGCTTTCCAACGAGGCACGGCTTTCCCTCCTGGCTCTTCAGGCGTGGGAGCTGTCGCCAGAGCCGCGGCCCTACCGGAAAATGCTTCGCAGGCTTGCGCGGCGGCGCCACGTGGGCACCAGTGCCGCCAAGGCTGACAGCTGCTGGAAAGCCCGCAGCCCCACGGGCTGTGAGGCCACGTGAGCGGCTGCCAAAGAGCTTTCCAACGAGGCACGGCTTTCCCTCCTGGCTCTTCAGGCGTGGGAGCTGTCGCCAGAGCCGCGGCCCTACCGGAAAATGCTTCGCAGGCTTGCGCGGCGGCGCCACGTGGGCACCAGTGCCGCCAAGGCTGACAGCTGCTGGAAAGCCCGCAGCCCCACGGGCTGTGAGGCCACGTGAGCGGCTGCCAAAGAGCTTTCCAACGAGGCACGGCTTTCCCTCCTGGCTCTTCAGGCGTGGGAGCTGTCGCCAGAGCCGCGGCCCTACCGGAAAATGCTTCGCAGGCTTGCGCGGCGGCGCCACGTGGGCACCAGTGCCGCCAAGGCTGACAGCTGCTGGAAAGCCCGCAGCCCCACGGGCTGTGAGGCCACGTGAGCGGCTGCCAAAGAGCTTTCCAACGAGGCACGGCTTTCCCTCCTGGCTCTTCAGGCGTGGGAGCTGTCGCCAGAGCCGCGGCCCTACCGGAAAATGCTTCGCAGGCTTGCGCGGCGGCGCCACGTGGGCACCAGTGCCGCCAAGGCTGACAGCTGCTGGAAAGCCCGCAGCCCCACGGGCTGTGAGGCCACGTGAGCGGCTGCCAAAGAGCTTTCCAACGAGGCACGGCTTTCCCTCCTGGCTCTTCAGGCGTGGGAGCTGTCGCCAGAGCCGCGGCCCTACCGGAAAATGCTTCGCAGGCTTGCGCGGCGGCGCCACGTGGGCACCAGTGCCGCCAAGGCTGACAGCTGCTGGAAAGCCCGCAGCCCCACGGGCTGTGAGGCCACGTGAGCGGCTGCCAAAGAGCTTTCCAACGAGGCACGGCTTTCCCTCCTGGCTCTTCAGGCGTGGGAGCTGTCGCCAGAGCCGCGGCCCTACCGGAAAATGCTTCGCAGGCTTGCGCGGCGGCGCCACGTGGGCACCAGTGCCGCCAAGGCTGACAGCTGCTGGAAAGCCCGCAGCCCCACGGGCTGTGAGGCCACGTGAGCGGCTGCCAAAGAGCTTTCCAACGAGGCACGGCTTTCCCTCCTGGCTCTTCAGGCGTGGGAGCTGTCGCCAGAGCCGCGGCCCTACCGGAAAATGCTTCGCAGGCTTGCGCGGCGGCGCCACGTGGGCACCAGTGCCGCCAAGGCTGACAGCTGCTGGAAAGCCCGCAGCCCCACGGGCTGTGAGGCCACGTGAGCGGCTGCCAAAGAGCTTTCCAACGAGGCACGGCTTTCCCTCCTGGCTCTTCAGGCGTGGGAGCTGTCGCCAGAGCCGCGGCCCTACCGGAAAATGCTTCGCAGGCTTGCGCGGCGGCGCCACGTGGGCACCAGTGCCGCCAAGGCTGACAGCTGCTGGAAAGCCCGCAGCCCCACGGGCTGTGAGGCCACGTGAGCGGCTGCCAAAGAGCTTTCCAACGAGGCACGGCTTTCCCTCCTGGCTCTTCAGGCGTGGGAGCTGTCGCCAGAGCCGCGGCCCTACCGGAAAATGCTTCGCAGGCTTGCGCGGCGGCGCCACGTGGGCACCAGTGCCGCCAAGGCTGACAGCTGCTGGAAAGCCCGCAGCCCCACGGGCTGTGAGGCCACGTGAGCGGCTGCCAAAGAGCTTTCCAACGAGGCACGGCTTTCCCTCCTGGCTCTTCAGGCGTGGGAGCTGTCGCCAGAGCCGCGGCCCTACCGGAAAATGCTTCGCAGGCTTGCGCGGCGGCGCCACGTGGGCACCAGTGCCGCCAAGGCTGACAGCTGCTGGAAAGCCCGCAGCCCCACGGGCTGTGAGGCCACGTGAGCGGCTGCCAAAGAGCTTTCCAACGAGGCACGGCTTTCCCTCCTGGCTCTTCAGGCGTGGGAGCTGTCGCCAGAGCCGCGGCCCTACCGGAAAATGCTTCGCAGGCTTGCGCGGCGGCGCCACGTGGGCACCAGTGCCGCCAAGGCTGACAGCTGCTGGAAAGCCCGCAGCCCCACGGGCTGTGAGGCCACGTGAGCGGCTGCCAAAGAGCTTTCCAACGAGGCACGGCTTTCCCTCCTGGCTCTTCAGGCGTGGGAGCTGTCGCCAGAGCCGCGGCCCTACCGGAAAATGCTTCGCAGGCTTGCGCGGCGGCGCCACGTGGGCACCAGTGCCGCCAAGGCTGACAGCTGCTGGAAAGCCCGCAGCCCCACGGGCTGTGAGGCCACGTGAGCGGCTGCCAAAGAGCTTTCCAACGAGGCACGGCTTTCCCTCCTGGCTCTTCAGGCGTGGGAGCTGTCGCCAGAGCCGCGGCCCTACCGGAAAATGCTTCGCAGGCTTGCGCGGCGGCGCCACGTGGGCACCAGTGCCGCCAAGGCTGACAGCTGCTGGAAAGCCCGCAGCCCCACGGGCTGTGAGGCCACGTGAGCGGCTGCCAAAGAGCTTTCCAACGAGGCACGGCTTTCCCTCCTGGCTCTTCAGGCGTGGGAGCTGTCGCCAGAGCCGCGGCCCTACCGGAAAATGCTTCGCAGGCTTGCGCGGCGGCGCCACGTGGGCACCAGTGCCGCCAAGGCTGACAGCTGCTGGAAAGCCCGCAGCCCCACGGGCTGTGAGGCCACGTGAGCGGCTGCCAAAGAGCTTTCCAACGAGGCACGGCTTTCCCTCCTGGCTCTTCAGGCGTGGGAGCTGTCGCCAGAGCCGCGGCCCTACCGGAAAATGCTTCGCAGGCTTGCGCGGCGGCGCCACGTGGGCACCAGTGCCGCCAAGGCTGACAGCTGCTGGAAAGCCCGCAGCCCCACGGGCTGTGAGGCCACGTGAGCGGCTGCCAAAGAGCTTTCCAACGAGGCACGGCTTTCCCTCCTGGCTCTTCAGGCGTGGGAGCTGTCGCCAGAGCCGCGGCCCTACCGGAAAATGCTTCGCAGGCTTGCGCGGCGGCGCCACGTGGGCACCAGTGCCGCCAAGGCTGACAGCTGCTGGAAAGCCCGCAGCCCCACGGGCTGTGAGGCCACGTGAGCGGCTGCCAAAGAGCTTTCCAACGAGGCACGGCTTTCCCTCCTGGCTCTTCAGGCGTGGGAGCTGTCGCCAGAGCCGCGGCCCTACCGGAAAATGCTTCGCAGGCTTGCGCGGCGGCGCCACGTGGGCACCAGTGCCGCCAAGGCTGACAGCTGCTGGAAAGCCCGCAGCCCCACGGGCTGTGAGGCCACGTGAGCGGCTGCCAAAGAGCTTTCCAACGAGGCACGGCTTTCCCTCCTGGCTCTTCAGGCGTGGGAGCTGTCGCCAGAGCCGCGGCCCTACCGGAAAATGCTTCGCAGGCTTGCGCGGCGGCGCCACGTGGGCACCAGTGCCGCCAAGGCTGACAGCTGCTGGAAAGCCCGCAGCCCCACGGGCTGTGAGGCCACGTGAGCGGCTGCCAAAGAGCTTTCCAACGAGGCACGGCTTTCCCTCCTGGCTCTTCAGGCGTGGGAGCTGTCGCCAGAGCCGCGGCCCTACCGGAAAATGCTTCGCAGGCTTGCGCGGCGGCGCCACGTGGGCACCAGTGCCGCCAAGGCTGACAGCTGCTGGAAAGCCCGCAGCCCCACGGGCTGTGAGGCCACGTGAGCGGCTGCCAAAGAGCTTTCCAACGAGGCACGGCTTTCCCTCCTGGCTCTTCAGGCGTGGGAGCTGTCGCCAGAGCCGCGGCCCTACCGGAAAATGCTTCGCAGGCTTGCGCGGCGGCGCCACGTGGGCACCAGTGCCGCCAAGGCTGACAGCTGCTGGAAAGCCCGCAGCCCCACGGGCTGTGAGGCCACGTGAGCGGCTGCCAAAGAGCTTTCCAACGAGGCACGGCTTTCCCTCCTGGCTCTTCAGGCGTGGGAGCTGTCGCCAGAGCCGCGGCCCTACCGGAAAATGCTTCGCAGGCTTGCGCGGCGGCGCCACGTGGGCACCAGTGCCGCCAAGGCTGACAGCTGCTGGAAAGCCCGCAGCCCCACGGGCTGTGAGGCCACGTGAGCGGCTGCCAAAGAGCTTTCCAACGAGGCACGGCTTTCCCTCCTGGCTCTTCAGGCGTGGGAGCTGTCGCCAGAGCCGCGGCCCTACCGGAAAATGCTTCGCAGGCTTGCGCGGCGGCGCCACGTGGGCACCAGTGCCGCCAAGGCTGACAGCTGCTGGAAAGCCCGCAGCCCCACGGGCTGTGAGGCCACGTGAGCGGCTGCCAAAGAGCTTTCCAACGAGGCACGGCTTTCCCTCCTGGCTCTTCAGGCGTGGGAGCTGTCGCCAGAGCCGCGGCCCTACCGGAAAATGCTTCGCAGGCTTGCGCGGCGGCGCCACGTGGGCACCAGTGCCGCCAAGGCTGACAGCTGCTGGAAAGCCCGCAGCCCCACGGGCTGTGAGGCCACGTGAGCGGCTGCCAAAGAGCTTTCCAACGAGGCACGGCTTTCCCTCCTGGCTCTTCAGGCGTGGGAGCTGTCGCCAGAGCCGCGGCCCTACCGGAAAATGCTTCGCAGGCTTGCGCGGCGGCGCCACGTGGGCACCAGTGCCGCCAAGGCTGACAGCTGCTGGAAAGCCCGCAGCCCCACGGGCTGTGAGGCCACGTGAGCGGCTGCCAAAGAGCTTTCCAACGAGGCACGGCTTTCCCTCCTGGCTCTTCAGGCGTGGGAGCTGTCGCCAGAGCCGCGGCCCTACCGGAAAATGCTTCGCAGGCTTGCGCGGCGGCGCCACGTGGGCACCAGTGCCGCCAAGGCTGACAGCTGCTGGAAAGCCCGCAGCCCCACGGGCTGTGAGGCCACGTGAGCGGCTGCCAAAGAGCTTTCCAACGAGGCACGGCTTTCCCTCCTGGCTCTTCAGGCGTGGGAGCTGTCGCCAGAGCCGCGGCCCTACCGGAAAATGCTTCGCAGGCTTGCGCGGCGGCGCCACGTGGGCACCAGTGCCGCCAAGGCTGACAGCTGCTGGAAAGCCCGCAGCCCCACGGGCTGTGAGGCCACGTGAGCGGCTGCCAAAGAGCTTTCCAACGAGGCACGGCTTTCCCTCCTGGCTCTTCAGGCGTGGGAGCTGTCGCCAGAGCCGCGGCCCTACCGGAAAATGCTTCGCAGGCTTGCGCGGCGGCGCCACGTGGGCACCAGTGCCGCCAAGGCTGACAGCTGCTGGAAAGCCCGCAGCCCCACGGGCTGTGAGGCCACGTGAGCGGCTGCCAAAGAGCTTTCCAACGAGGCACGGCTTTCCCTCCTGGCTCTTCAGGCGTGGGAGCTGTCGCCAGAGCCGCGGCCCTACCGGAAAATGCTTCGCAGGCTTGCGCGGCGGCGCCACGTGGGCACCAGTGCCGCCAAGGCTGACAGCTGCTGGAAAGCCCGCAGCCCCACGGGCTGTGAGGCCACGTGAGCGGCTGCCAAAGAGCTTTCCAACGAGGCACGGCTTTCCCTCCTGGCTCTTCAGGCGTGGGAGCTGTCGCCAGAGCCGCGGCCCTACCGGAAAATGCTTCGCAGGCTTGCGCGGCGGCGCCACGTGGGCACCAGTGCCGCCAAGGCTGACAGCTGCTGGAAAGCCCGCAGCCCCACGGGCTGTGAGGCCACGTGAGCGGCTGCCAAAGAGCTTTCCAACGAGGCACGGCTTTCCCTCCTGGCTCTTCAGGCGTGGGAGCTGTCGCCAGAGCCGCGGCCCTACCGGAAAATGCTTCGCAGGCTTGCGCGGCGGCGCCACGTGGGCACCAGTGCCGCCAAGGCTGACAGCTGCTGGAAAGCCCGCAGCCCCACGGGCTGTGAGGCCACGTGAGCGGCTGCCAAAGAGCTTTCCAACGAGGCACGGCTTTCCCTCCTGGCTCTTCAGGCGTGGGAGCTGTCGCCAGAGCCGCGGCCCTACCGGAAAATGCTTCGCAGGCTTGCGCGGCGGCGCCACGTGGGCACCAGTGCCGCCAAGGCTGACAGCTGCTGGAAAGCCCGCAGCCCCACGGGCTGTGAGGCCACGTGAGCGGCTGCCAAAGAGCTTTCCAACGAGGCACGGCTTTCCCTCCTGGCTCTTCAGGCGTGGGAGCTGTCGCCAGAGCCGCGGCCCTACCGGAAAATGCTTCGCAGGCTTGCGCGGCGGCGCCACGTGGGCACCAGTGCCGCCAAGGCTGACAGCTGCTGGAAAGCCCGCAGCCCCACGGGCTGTGAGGCCACGTGAGCGGCTGCCAAAGAGCTTTCCAACGAGGCACGGCTTTCCCTCCTGGCTCTTCAGGCGTGGGAGCTGTCGCCAGAGCCGCGGCCCTACCGGAAAATGCTTCGCAGGCTTGCGCGGCGGCGCCACGTGGGCACCAGTGCCGCCAAGGCTGACAGCTGCTGGAAAGCCCGCAGCCCCACGGGCTGTGAGGCCACGTGAGCGGCTGCCAAAGAGCTTTCCAACGAGGCACGGCTTTCCCTCCTGGCTCTTCAGGCGTGGGAGCTGTCGCCAGAGCCGCGGCCCTACCGGAAAATGCTTCGCAGGCTTGCGCGGCGGCGCCACGTGGGCACCAGTGCCGCCAAGGCTGACAGCTGCTGGAAAGCCCGCAGCCCCACGGGCTGTGAGGCCACGTGAGCGGCTGCCAAAGAGCTTTCCAACGAGGCACGGCTTTCCCTCCTGGCTCTTCAGGCGTGGGAGCTGTCGCCAGAGCCGCGGCCCTACCGGAAAATGCTTCGCAGGCTTGCGCGGCGGCGCCACGTGGGCACCAGTGCCGCCAAGGCTGACAGCTGCTGGAAAGCCCGCAGCCCCACGGGCTGTGAGGCCACGTGAGCGGCTGCCAAAGAGCTTTCCAACGAGGCACGGCTTTCCCTCCTGGCTCTTCAGGCGTGGGAGCTGTCGCCAGAGCCGCGGCCCTACCGGAAAATGCTTCGCAGGCTTGCGCGGCGGCGCCACGTGGGCACCAGTGCCGCCAAGGCTGACAGCTGCTGGAAAGCCCGCAGCCCCACGGGCTGTGAGGCCACGTGAGCGGCTGCCAAAGAGCTTTCCAACGAGGCACGGCTTTCCCTCCTGGCTCTTCAGGCGTGGGAGCTGTCGCCAGAGCCGCGGCCCTACCGGAAAATGCTTCGCAGGCTTGCGCGGCGGCGCCACGTGGGCACCAGTGCCGCCAAGGCTGACAGCTGCTGGAAAGCCCGCAGCCCCACGGGCTGTGAGGCCACGTGAGCGGCTGCCAAAGAGCTTTCCAACGAGGCACGGCTTTCCCTCCTGGCTCTTCAGGCGTGGGAGCTGTCGCCAGAGCCGCGGCCCTACCGGAAAATGCTTCGCAGGCTTGCGCGGCGGCGCCACGTGGGCACCAGTGCCGCCAAGGCTGACAGCTGCTGGAAAGCCCGCAGCCCCACGGGCTGTGAGGCCACGTGAGCGGCTGCCAAAGAGCTTTCCAACGAGGCACGGCTTTCCCTCCTGGCTCTTCAGGCGTGGGAGCTGTCGCCAGAGCCGCGGCCCTACCGGAAAATGCTTCGCAGGCTTGCGCGGCGGCGCCACGTGGGCACCAGTGCCGCCAAGGCTGACAGCTGCTGGAAAGCCCGCAGCCCCACGGGCTGTGAGGCCACGTGAGCGGCTGCCAAAGAGCTTTCCAACGAGGCACGGCTTTCCCTCCTGGCTCTTCAGGCGTGGGAGCTGTCGCCAGAGCCGCGGCCCTACCGGAAAATGCTTCGCAGGCTTGCGCGGCGGCGCCACGTGGGCACCAGTGCCGCCAAGGCTGACAGCTGCTGGAAAGCCCGCAGCCCCACGGGCTGTGAGGCCACGTGAGCGGCTGCCAAAGAGCTTTCCAACGAGGCACGGCTTTCCCTCCTGGCTCTTCAGGCGTGGGAGCTGTCGCCAGAGCCGCGGCCCTACCGGAAAATGCTTCGCAGGCTTGCGCGGCGGCGCCACGTGGGCACCAGTGCCGCCAAGGCTGACAGCTGCTGGAAAGCCCGCAGCCCCACGGGCTGTGAGGCCACGTGAGCGGCTGCCAAAGAGCTTTCCAACGAGGCACGGCTTTCCCTCCTGGCTCTTCAGGCGTGGGAGCTGTCGCCAGAGCCGCGGCCCTACCGGAAAATGCTTCGCAGGCTTGCGCGGCGGCGCCACGTGGGCACCAGTGCCGCCAAGGCTGACAGCTGCTGGAAAGCCCGCAGCCCCACGGGCTGTGAGGCCACGTGAGCGGCTGCCAAAGAGCTTTCCAACGAGGCACGGCTTTCCCTCCTGGCTCTTCAGGCGTGGGAGCTGTCGCCAGAGCCGCGGCCCTACCGGAAAATGCTTCGCAGGCTTGCGCGGCGGCGCCACGTGGGCACCAGTGCCGCCAAGGCTGACAGCTGCTGGAAAGCCCGCAGCCCCACGGGCTGTGAGGCCACGTGAGCGGCTGCCAAAGAGCTTTCCAACGAGGCACGGCTTTCCCTCCTGGCTCTTCAGGCGTGGGAGCTGTCGCCAGAGCCGCGGCCCTACCGGAAAATGCTTCGCAGGCTTGCGCGGCGGCGCCACGTGGGCACCAGTGCCGCCAAGGCTGACAGCTGCTGGAAAGCCCGCAGCCCCACGGGCTGTGAGGCCACGTGAGCGGCTGCCAAAGAGCTTTCCAACGAGGCACGGCTTTCCCTCCTGGCTCTTCAGGCGTGGGAGCTGTCGCCAGAGCCGCGGCCCTACCGGAAAATGCTTCGCAGGCTTGCGCGGCGGCGCCACGTGGGCACCAGTGCCGCCAAGGCTGACAGCTGCTGGAAAGCCCGCAGCCCCACGGGCTGTGAGGCCACGTGAGCGGCTGCCAAAGAGCTTTCCAACGAGGCACGGCTTTCCCTCCTGGCTCTTCAGGCGTGGGAGCTGTCGCCAGAGCCGCGGCCCTACCGGAAAATGCTTCGCAGGCTTGCGCGGCGGCGCCACGTGGGCACCAGTGCCGCCAAGGCTGACAGCTGCTGGAAAGCCCGCAGCCCCACGGGCTGTGAGGCCACGTGAGCGGCTGCCAAAGAGCTTTCCAACGAGGCACGGCTTTCCCTCCTGGCTCTTCAGGCGTGGGAGCTGTCGCCAGAGCCGCGGCCCTACCGGAAAATGCTTCGCAGGCTTGCGCGGCGGCGCCACGTGGGCACCAGTGCCGCCAAGGCTGACAGCTGCTGGAAAGCCCGCAGCCCCACGGGCTGTGAGGCCACGTGAGCGGCTGCCAAAGAGCTTTCCAACGAGGCACGGCTTTCCCTCCTGGCTCTTCAGGCGTGGGAGCTGTCGCCAGAGCCGCGGCCCTACCGGAAAATGCTTCGCAGGCTTGCGCGGCGGCGCCACGTGGGCACCAGTGCCGCCAAGGCTGACAGCTGCTGGAAAGCCCGCAGCCCCACGGGCTGTGAGGCCACGTGAGCGGCTGCCAAAGAGCTTTCCAACGAGGCACGGCTTTCCCTCCTGGCTCTTCAGGCGTGGGAGCTGTCGCCAGAGCCGCGGCCCTACCGGAAAATGCTTCGCAGGCTTGCGCGGCGGCGCCACGTGGGCACCAGTGCCGCCAAGGCTGACAGCTGCTGGAAAGCCCGCAGCCCCACGGGCTGTGAGGCCACGTGAGCGGCTGCCAAAGAGCTTTCCAACGAGGCACGGCTTTCCCTCCTGGCTCTTCAGGCGTGGGAGCTGTCGCCAGAGCCGCGGCCCTACCGGAAAATGCTTCGCAGGCTTGCGCGGCGGCGCCACGTGGGCACCAGTGCCGCCAAGGCTGACAGCTGCTGGAAAGCCCGCAGCCCCACGGGCTGTGAGGCCACGTGAGCGGCTGCCAAAGAGCTTTCCAACGAGGCACGGCTTTCCCTCCTGGCTCTTCAGGCGTGGGAGCTGTCGCCAGAGCCGCGGCCCTACCGGAAAATGCTTCGCAGGCTTGCGCGGCGGCGCCACGTGGGCACCAGTGCCGCCAAGGCTGACAGCTGCTGGAAAGCCCGCAGCCCCACGGGCTGTGAGGCCACGTGAGCGGCTGCCAAAGAGCTTTCCAACGAGGCACGGCTTTCCCTCCTGGCTCTTCAGGCGTGGGAGCTGTCGCCAGAGCCGCGGCCCTACCGGAAAATGCTTCGCAGGCTTGCGCGGCGGCGCCACGTGGGCACCAGTGCCGCCAAGGCTGACAGCTGCTGGAAAGCCCGCAGCCCCACGGGCTGTGAGGCCACGTGAGCGGCTGCCAAAGAGCTTTCCAACGAGGCACGGCTTTCCCTCCTGGCTCTTCAGGCGTGGGAGCTGTCGCCAGAGCCGCGGCCCTACCGGAAAATGCTTCGCAGGCTTGCGCGGCGGCGCCACGTGGGCACCAGTGCCGCCAAGGCTGACAGCTGCTGGAAAGCCCGCAGCCCCACGGGCTGTGAGGCCACGTGAGCGGCTGCCAAAGAGCTTTCCAACGAGGCACGGCTTTCCCTCCTGGCTCTTCAGGCGTGGGAGCTGTCGCCAGAGCCGCGGCCCTACCGGAAAATGCTTCGCAGGCTTGCGCGGCGGCGCCACGTGGGCACCAGTGCCGCCAAGGCTGACAGCTGCTGGAAAGCCCGCAGCCCCACGGGCTGTGAGGCCACGTGAGCGGCTGCCAAAGAGCTTTCCAACGAGGCACGGCTTTCCCTCCTGGCTCTTCAGGCGTGGGAGCTGTCGCCAGAGCCGCGGCCCTACCGGAAAATGCTTCGCAGGCTTGCGCGGCGGCGCCACGTGGGCACCAGTGCCGCCAAGGCTGACAGCTGCTGGAAAGCCCGCAGCCCCACGGGCTGTGAGGCCACGTGAGCGGCTGCCAAAGAGCTTTCCAACGAGGCACGGCTTTCCCTCCTGGCTCTTCAGGCGTGGGAGCTGTCGCCAGAGCCGCGGCCCTACCGGAAAATGCTTCGCAGGCTTGCGCGGCGGCGCCACGTGGGCACCAGTGCCGCCAAGGCTGACAGCTGCTGGAAAGCCCGCAGCCCCACGGGCTGTGAGGCCACGTGAGCGGCTGCCAAAGAGCTTTCCAACGAGGCACGGCTTTCCCTCCTGGCTCTTCAGGCGTGGGAGCTGTCGCCAGAGCCGCGGCCCTACCGGAAAATGCTTCGCAGGCTTGCGCGGCGGCGCCACGTGGGCACCAGTGCCGCCAAGGCTGACAGCTGCTGGAAAGCCCGCAGCCCCACGGGCTGTGAGGCCACGTGAGCGGCTGCCAAAGAGCTTTCCAACGAGGCACGGCTTTCCCTCCTGGCTCTTCAGGCGTGGGAGCTGTCGCCAGAGCCGCGGCCCTACCGGAAAATGCTTCGCAGGCTTGCGCGGCGGCGCCACGTGGGCACCAGTGCCGCCAAGGCTGACAGCTGCTGGAAAGCCCGCAGCCCCACGGGCTGTGAGGCCACGTGAGCGGCTGCCAAAGAGCTTTCCAACGAGGCACGGCTTTCCCTCCTGGCTCTTCAGGCGTGGGAGCTGTCGCCAGAGCCGCGGCCCTACCGGAAAATGCTTCGCAGGCTTGCGCGGCGGCGCCACGTGGGCACCAGTGCCGCCAAGGCTGACAGCTGCTGGAAAGCCCGCAGCCCCACGGGCTGTGAGGCCACGTGAGCGGCTGCCAAAGAGCTTTCCAACGAGGCACGGCTTTCCCTCCTGGCTCTTCAGGCGTGGGAGCTGTCGCCAGAGCCGCGGCCCTACCGGAAAATGCTTCGCAGGCTTGCGCGGCGGCGCCACGTGGGCACCAGTGCCGCCAAGGCTGACAGCTGCTGGAAAGCCCGCAGCCCCACGGGCTGTGAGGCCACGTGAGCGGCTGCCAAAGAGCTTTCCAACGAGGCACGGCTTTCCCTCCTGGCTCTTCAGGCGTGGGAGCTGTCGCCAGAGCCGCGGCCCTACCGGAAAATGCTTCGCAGGCTTGCGCGGCGGCGCCACGTGGGCACCAGTGCCGCCAAGGCTGACAGCTGCTGGAAAGCCCGCAGCCCCACGGGCTGTGAGGCCACGTGAGCGGCTGCCAAAGAGCTTTCCAACGAGGCACGGCTTTCCCTCCTGGCTCTTCAGGCGTGGGAGCTGTCGCCAGAGCCGCGGCCCTACCGGAAAATGCTTCGCAGGCTTGCGCGGCGGCGCCACGTGGGCACCAGTGCCGCCAAGGCTGACAGCTGCTGGAAAGCCCGCAGCCCCACGGGCTGTGAGGCCACGTGAGCGGCTGCCAAAGAGCTTTCCAACGAGGCACGGCTTTCCCTCCTGGCTCTTCAGGCGTGGGAGCTGTCGCCAGAGCCGCGGCCCTACCGGAAAATGCTTCGCAGGCTTGCGCGGCGGCGCCACGTGGGCACCAGTGCCGCCAAGGCTGACAGCTGCTGGAAAGCCCGCAGCCCCACGGGCTGTGAGGCCACGTGAGCGGCTGCCAAAGAGCTTTCCAACGAGGCACGGCTTTCCCTCCTGGCTCTTCAGGCGTGGGAGCTGTCGCCAGAGCCGCGGCCCTACCGGAAAATGCTTCGCAGGCTTGCGCGGCGGCGCCACGTGGGCACCAGTGCCGCCAAGGCTGACAGCTGCTGGAAAGCCCGCAGCCCCACGGGCTGTGAGGCCACGTGAGCGGCTGCCAAAGAGCTTTCCAACGAGGCACGGCTTTCCCTCCTGGCTCTTCAGGCGTGGGAGCTGTCGCCAGAGCCGCGGCCCTACCGGAAAATGCTTCGCAGGCTTGCGCGGCGGCGCCACGTGGGCACCAGTGCCGCCAAGGCTGACAGCTGCTGGAAAGCCCGCAGCCCCACGGGCTGTGAGGCCACGTGAGCGGCTGCCAAAGAGCTTTCCAACGAGGCACGGCTTTCCCTCCTGGCTCTTCAGGCGTGGGAGCTGTCGCCAGAGCCGCGGCCCTACCGGAAAATGCTTCGCAGGCTTGCGCGGCGGCGCCACGTGGGCACCAGTGCCGCCAAGGCTGACAGCTGCTGGAAAGCCCGCAGCCCCACGGGCTGTGAGGCCACGTGAGCGGCTGCCAAAGAGCTTTCCAACGAGGCACGGCTTTCCCTCCTGGCTCTTCAGGCGTGGGAGCTGTCGCCAGAGCCGCGGCCCTACCGGAAAATGCTTCGCAGGCTTGCGCGGCGGCGCCACGTGGGCACCAGTGCCGCCAAGGCTGACAGCTGCTGGAAAGCCCGCAGCCCCACGGGCTGTGAGGCCACGTGAGCGGCTGCCAAAGAGCTTTCCAACGAGGCACGGCTTTCCCTCCTGGCTCTTCAGGCGTGGGAGCTGTCGCCAGAGCCGCGGCCCTACCGGAAAATGCTTCGCAGGCTTGCGCGGCGGCGCCACGTGGGCACCAGTGCCGCCAAGGCTGACAGCTGCTGGAAAGCCCGCAGCCCCACGGGCTGTGAGGCCACGTGAGCGGCTGCCAAAGAGCTTTCCAACGAGGCACGGCTTTCCCTCCTGGCTCTTCAGGCGTGGGAGCTGTCGCCAGAGCCGCGGCCCTACCGGAAAATGCTTCGCAGGCTTGCGCGGCGGCGCCACGTGGGCACCAGTGCCGCCAAGGCTGACAGCTGCTGGAAAGCCCGCAGCCCCACGGGCTGTGAGGCCACGTGAGCGGCTGCCAAAGAGCTTTCCAACGAGGCACGGCTTTCCCTCCTGGCTCTTCAGGCGTGGGAGCTGTCGCCAGAGCCGCGGCCCTACCGGAAAATGCTTCGCAGGCTTGCGCGGCGGCGCCACGTGGGCACCAGTGCCGCCAAGGCTGACAGCTGCTGGAAAGCCCGCAGCCCCACGGGCTGTGAGGCCACGTGAGCGGCTGCCAAAGAGCTTTCCAACGAGGCACGGCTTTCCCTCCTGGCTCTTCAGGCGTGGGAGCTGTCGCCAGAGCCGCGGCCCTACCGGAAAATGCTTCGCAGGCTTGCGCGGCGGCGCCACGTGGGCACCAGTGCCGCCAAGGCTGACAGCTGCTGGAAAGCCCGCAGCCCCACGGGCTGTGAGGCCACGTGAGCGGCTGCCAAAGAGCTTTCCAACGAGGCACGGCTTTCCCTCCTGGCTCTTCAGGCGTGGGAGCTGTCGCCAGAGCCGCGGCCCTACCGGAAAATGCTTCGCAGGCTTGCGCGGCGGCGCCACGTGGGCACCAGTGCCGCCAAGGCTGACAGCTGCTGGAAAGCCCGCAGCCCCACGGGCTGTGAGGCCACGTGAGCGGCTGCCAAAGAGCTTTCCAACGAGGCACGGCTTTCCCTCCTGGCTCTTCAGGCGTGGGAGCTGTCGCCAGAGCCGCGGCCCTACCGGAAAATGCTTCGCAGGCTTGCGCGGCGGCGCCACGTGGGCACCAGTGCCGCCAAGGCTGACAGCTGCTGGAAAGCCCGCAGCCCCACGGGCTGTGAGGCCACGTGAGCGGCTGCCAAAGAGCTTTCCAACGAGGCACGGCTTTCCCTCCTGGCTCTTCAGGCGTGGGAGCTGTCGCCAGAGCCGCGGCCCTACCGGAAAATGCTTCGCAGGCTTGCGCGGCGGCGCCACGTGGGCACCAGTGCCGCCAAGGCTGACAGCTGCTGGAAAGCCCGCAGCCCCACGGGCTGTGAGGCCACGTGAGCGGCTGCCAAAGAGCTTTCCAACGAGGCACGGCTTTCCCTCCTGGCTCTTCAGGCGTGGGAGCTGTCGCCAGAGCCGCGGCCCTACCGGAAAATGCTTCGCAGGCTTGCGCGGCGGCGCCACGTGGGCACCAGTGCCGCCAAGGCTGACAGCTGCTGGAAAGCCCGCAGCCCCACGGGCTGTGAGGCCACGTGAGCGGCTGCCAAAGAGCTTTCCAACGAGGCACGGCTTTCCCTCCTGGCTCTTCAGGCGTGGGAGCTGTCGCCAGAGCCGCGGCCCTACCGGAAAATGCTTCGCAGGCTTGCGCGGCGGCGCCACGTGCGGCACCAGTGCCGCCAAGGCTGACAGCTGCTGGAAAGCCCGCAGCCCCACGGGCTGTGAGGCCACGTGAGCGGCTGCCAAAGAGCTTTCCAACGAGGCACGGCTTTCCCTCCTGGCTCTTCAGGCGTGGGAGCTGTCGCCAGAGCCGCGGCCCTACCGGAAAATGCTTCGCAGGCTTGCGCGGCGGCGCCACGTGGCACGTGGGCACCAGTGCCGCCAAGGCTGACAGCTGCTGGAAAGCCCGCAGCCCCACGGGCTGTGAGGCCACGTGAGCGGCTGCCAAAGAGCTTTCCAACGAGGCACGGCTTTCCCTCCTGGCTCTTCAGGCGTGGGAGCTGTCGCCAGAGCCGCGGCCCTACCGGAAAATGCTTCGCAGGCTTGCGCGGCGGCGCCACGTGGGCACCAGTGCCGCCAAGGCTGACAGCTGCTGGAAAGCCCGCAGCCCCACGGGCTGTGAGGCCACGTGAGCGGCTGCCAAAGAGCTTTCCAACGAGGCACGGCTTTCCCTCCTGGCTCTTCAGGCGTGGGAGCTGTCGCCAGAGCCGCGGCCCTACCGGAAAATGCTTCGCAGGCTTGCGCGGCGGCGCCACGTGGGCACCAGTGCCGCCAAGGCTGACAGCTGCTGGAAAGCCCGCAGCCCCACGGGCTGTGAGGCCACGTGAGCGGCTGCCAAAGAGCTTTCCAACGAGGCACGGCTTTCCCTCCTGGCTCTTCAGGCGTGGGAGCTGTCGCCAGAGCCGCGGCCCTACCGGAAAATGCTTCGCAGGCTTGCGCGGCGGCGCCACGTGGGCACCAGTGCCGCCAAGGCTGACAGCTGCTGGAAAGCCCGCAGCCCCACGGGCTGTGAGGCCACGTGAGCGGCTGCCAAAGAGCTTTCCAACGAGGCACGGCTTTCCCTCCTGGCTCTTCAGGCGTGGGAGCTGTCGCCAGAGCCGCGGCCCTACCGGAAAATGCTTCGCAGGCTTGCGCGGCGGCGCCACGTGGGCACCAGTGCCGCCAAGGCTGACAGCTGCTGGAAAGCCCGCAGCCCCACGGGCTGTGAGGCCACGTGAGCGGCTGCCAAAGAGCTTTCCAACGAGGCACGGCTTTCCCTCCTGGCTCTTCAGGCGTGGGAGCTGTCGCCAGAGCCGCGGCCCTACCGGAAAATGCTTCGCAGGCTTGCGCGGCGGCGCCACGTGGGCACCAGTGCCGCCAAGGCTGACAGCTGCTGGAAAGCCCGCAGCCCCACGGGCTGTGAGGCCACGTGAGCGGCTGCCAAAGAGCTTTCCAACGAGGCACGGCTTTCCCTCCTGGCTCTTCAGGCGTGGGAGCTGTCGCCAGAGCCGCGGCCCTACCGGAAAATGCTTCGCAGGCTTGCGCGGCGGCGCCACGTGGGCACCAGTGCCGCCAAGGCTGACAGCTGCTGGAAAGCCCGCAGCCCCACGGGCTGTGAGGCCACGTGAGCGGCTGCCAAAGAGCTTTCCAACGAGGCACGGCTTTCCCTCCTGGCTCTTCAGGCGTGGGAGCTGTCGCCAGAGCCGCGGCCCTACCGGAAAATGCTTCGCAGGCTTGCGCGGCGGCGCCACGTGGGCACCAGTGCCGCCAAGGCTGACAGCTGCTGGAAAGCCCGCAGCCCCACGGGCTGTGAGGCCACGTGAGCGGCTGCCAAAGAGCTTTCCAACGAGGCACGGCTTTCCCTCCTGGCTCTTCAGGCGTGGGAGCTGTCGCCAGAGCCGCGGCCCTACCGGAAAATGCTTCGCAGGCTTGCGCGGCGGCGCCACGTGGGCACCAGTGCCGCCAAGGCTGACAGCTGCTGGAAAGCCCGCAGCCCCACGGGCTGTGAGGCCACGTGAGCGGCTGCCAAAGAGCTTTCCAACGAGGCACGGCTTTCCCTCCTGGCTCTTCAGGCGTGGGAGCTGTCGCCAGAGCCGCGGCCCTACCGGAAAATGCTTCGCAGGCTTGCGCGGCGGCGCCACGTGGGCACCAGTGCCGCCAAGGCTGACAGCTGCTGGAAAGCCCGCAGCCCCACGGGCTGTGAGGCCACGTGAGCGGCTGCCAAAGAGCTTTCCAACGAGGCACGGCTTTCCCTCCTGGCTCTTCAGGCGTGGGAGCTGTCGCCAGAGCCGCGGCCCTACCGGAAAATGCTTCGCAGGCTTGCGCGGCGGCGCCACGTGGGCACCAGTGCCGCCAAGGCTGACAGCTGCTGGAAAGCCCGCAGCCCCACGGGCTGTGAGGCCACGTGAGCGGCTGCCAAAGAGCTTTCCAACGAGGCACGGCTTTCCCTCCTGGCTCTTCAGGCGTGGGAGCTGTCGCCAGAGCCGCGGCCCTACCGGAAAATGCTTCGCAGGCTTGCGCGGCGGCGCCACGTGGGCACCAGTGCCGCCAAGGCTGACAGCTGCTGGAAAGCCCGCAGCCCCACGGGCTGTGAGGCCACGTGAGCGGCTGCCAAAGAGCTTTCCAACGAGGCACGGCTTTCCCTCCTGGCTCTTCAGGCGTGGGAGCTGTCGCCAGAGCCGCGGCCCTACCGGAAAATGCTTCGCAGGCTTGCGCGGCGGCGCCACGTGGGCACCAGTGCCGCCAAGGCTGACAGCTGCTGGAAAGCCCGCAGCCCCACGGGCTGTGAGGCCACGTGAGCGGCTGCCAAAGAGCTTTCCAACGAGGCACGGCTTTCCCTCCTGGCTCTTCAGGCGTGGGAGCTGTCGCCAGAGCCGCGGCCCTACCGGAAAATGCTTCGCAGGCTTGCGCGGCGGCGCCACGTGGGCACCAGTGCCGCCAAGGCTGACAGCTGCTGGAAAGCCCGCAGCCCCACGGGCTGTGAGGCCACGTGAGCGGCTGCCAAAGAGCTTTCCAACGAGGCACGGCTTTCCCTCCTGGCTCTTCAGGCGTGGGAGCTGTCGCCAGAGCCGCGGCCCTACCGGAAAATGCTTCGCAGGCTTGCGCGGCGGCGCCACGTGGGCACCAGTGCCGCCAAGGCTGACAGCTGCTGGAAAGCCCGCAGCCCCACGGGCTGTGAGGCCACGTGAGCGGCTGCCAAAGAGCTTTCCAACGAGGCACGGCTTTCCCTCCTGGCTCTTCAGGCGTGGGAGCTGTCGCCAGAGCCGCGGCCCTACCGGAAAATGCTTCGCAGGCTTGCGCGGCGGCGCCACGTGGGCACCAGTGCCGCCAAGGCTGACAGCTGCTGGAAAGCCCGCAGCCCCACGGGCTGTGAGGCCACGTGAGCGGCTGCCAAAGAGCTTTCCAACGAGGCACGGCTTTCCCTCCTGGCTCTTCAGGCGTGGGAGCTGTCGCCAGAGCCGCGGCCCTACCGGAAAATGCTTCGCAGGCTTGCGCGGCGGCGCCACGTGGGCACCAGTGCCGCCAAGGCTGACAGCTGCTGGAAAGCCCGCAGCCCCACGGGCTGTGAGGCCACGTGAGCGGCTGCCAAAGAGCTTTCCAACGAGGCACGGCTTTCCCTCCTGGCTCTTCAGGCGTGGGAGCTGTCGCCAGAGCCGCGGCCCTACCGGAAAATGCTTCGCAGGCTTGCGCGGCGGCGCCACGTGGGCACCAGTGCCGCCAAGGCTGACAGCTGCTGGAAAGCCCGCAGCCCCACGGGCTGTGAGGCCACGTGAGCGGCTGCCAAAGAGCTTTCCAACGAGGCACGGCTTTCCCTCCTGGCTCTTCAGGCGTGGGAGCTGTCGCCAGAGCCGCGGCCCTACCGGAAAATGCTTCGCAGGCTTGCGCGGCGGCGCCACGTGGGCACCAGTGCCGCCAAGGCTGACAGCTGCTGGAAAGCCCGCAGCCCCACGGGCTGTGAGGCCACGTGAGCGGCTGCCAAAGAGCTTTCCAACGAGGCACGGCTTTCCCTCCTGGCTCTTCAGGCGTGGGAGCTGTCGCCAGAGCCGCGGCCCTACCGGAAAATGCTTCGCAGGCTTGCGCGGCGGCGCCACGTGGGCACCAGTGCCGCCAAGGCTGACAGCTGCTGGAAAGCCCGCAGCCCCACGGGCTGTGAGGCCACGTGAGCGGCTGCCAAAGAGCTTTCCAACGAGGCACGGCTTTCCCTCCTGGCTCTTCAGGCGTGGGAGCTGTCGCCAGAGCCGCGGCCCTACCGGAAAATGCTTCGCAGGCTTGCGCGGCGGCGCCACGTGGGCACCAGTGCCGCCAAGGCTGACAGCTGCTGGAAAGCCCGCAGCCCCACGGGCTGTGAGGCCACGTGAGCGGCTGCCAAAGAGCTTTCCAACGAGGCACGGCTTTCCCTCCTGGCTCTTCAGGCGTGGGAGCTGTCGCCAGAGCCGCGGCCCTACCGGAAAATGCTTCGCAGGCTTGCGCGGCGGCGCCACGTGGGCACCAGTGCCGCCAAGGCTGACAGCTGCTGGAAAGCCCGCAGCCCCACGGGCTGTGAGGCCACGTGAGCGGCTGCCAAAGAGCTTTCCAACGAGGCACGGCTTTCCCTCCTGGCTCTTCAGGCGTGGGAGCTGTCGCCAGAGCCGCGGCCCTACCGGAAAATGCTTCGCAGGCTTGCGCGGCGGCGCCACGTGGGCACCAGTGCCGCCAAGGCTGACAGCTGCTGGAAAGCCCGCAGCCCCACGGGCTGTGAGGCCACGTGAGCGGCTGCCAAAGAGCTTTCCAACGAGGCACGGCTTTCCCTCCTGGCTCTTCAGGCGTGGGAGCTGTCGCCAGAGCCGCGGCCCTACCGGAAAATGCTTCGCAGGCTTGCGCGGCGGCGCCACGTGGGCACCAGTGCCGCCAAGGCTGACAGCTGCTGGAAAGCCCGCAGCCCCACGGGCTGTGAGGCCACGTGAGCGGCTGCCAAAGAGCTTTCCAACGAGGCACGGCTTTCCCTCCTGGCTCTTCAGGCGTGGGAGCTGTCGCCAGAGCCGCGGCCCTACCGGAAAATGCTTCGCAGGCTTGCGCGGCGGCGCCACGTGGGCACCAGTGCCGCCAAGGCTGACAGCTGCTGGAAAGCCCGCAGCCCCACGGGCTGTGAGGCCACGTGAGCGGCTGCCAAAGAGCTTTCCAACGAGGCACGGCTTTCCCTCCTGGCTCTTCAGGCGTGGGAGCTGTCGCCAGAGCCGCGGCCCTACCGGAAAATGCTTCGCAGGCTTGCGCGGCGGCGCCACGTGGGCACCAGTGCCGCCAAGGCTGACAGCTGCTGGAAAGCCCGCAGCCCCACGGGCTGTGAGGCCACGTGAGCGGCTGCCAAAGAGCTTTCCAACGAGGCACGGCTTTCCCTCCTGGCTCTTCAGGCGTGGGAGCTGTCGCCAGAGCCGCGGCCCTACCGGAAAATGCTTCGCAGGCTTGCGCGGCGGCGCCACGTGGGCACCAGTGCCGCCAAGGCTGACAGCTGCTGGAAAGCCCGCAGCCCCACGGGCTGTGAGGCCACGTGAGCGGCTGCCAAAGAGCTTTCCAACGAGGCACGGCTTTCCCTCCTGGCTCTTCAGGCGTGGGAGCTGTCGCCAGAGCCGCGGCCCTACCGGAAAATGCTTCGCAGGCTTGCGCGGCGGCGCCACGTGGGCACCAGTGCCGCCAAGGCTGACAGCTGCTGGAAAGCCCGCAGCCCCACGGGCTGTGAGGCCACGTGAGCGGCTGCCAAAGAGCTTTCCAACGAGGCACGGCTTTCCCTCCTGGCTCTTCAGGCGTGGGAGCTGTCGCCAGAGCCGCGGCCCTACCGGAAAATGCTTCGCAGGCTTGCGCGGCGGCGCCACGTGGGCACCAGTGCCGCCAAGGCTGACAGCTGCTGGAAAGCCCGCAGCCCCACGGGCTGTGAGGCCACGTGAGCGGCTGCCAAAGAGCTTTCCAACGAGGCACGGCTTTCCCTCCTGGCTCTTCAGGCGTGGGAGCTGTCGCCAGAGCCGCGGCCCTACCGGAAAATGCTTCGCAGGCTTGCGCGGCGGCGCCACGTGGGCACCAGTGCCGCCAAGGCTGACAGCTGCTGGAAAGCCCGCAGCCCCACGGGCTGTGAGGCCACGTGAGCGGCTGCCAAAGAGCTTTCCAACGAGGCACGGCTTTCCCTCCTGGCTCTTCAGGCGTGGGAGCTGTCGCCAGAGCCGCCGGCCCTACCGGAAAATGCTTCGCAGGCTTGCGCGGCGGCGCCACGTGGGCACCAGTGCCGCCAAGGCTGACAGCTGCTGGAAAGCCCGCAGCCCCACGGGCTGTGAGGCCACGTGAGCGGCTGCCAAAGAGCTTTCCAACGAGGCACGGCTTTCCCTCCTGGCTCTTCAGGCGTGGGAGCTGTCGCCAGAGCCGCGGCCCTACCGGAAAATGCTTCGCAGGCTTGCGCGGCGGCGCCACGTGGGCACCAGTGCCGCCAAGGCTGACAGCTGCTGGAAAGCCCGCAGCCCCACGGGCTGTGAGGCCACGTGAGCGGCTGCCAAAGAGCTTTCCAACGAGGCACGGCTTTCCCTCCTGGCTCTTCAGGCGTGGGAGCTGTCGCCAGAGCCGCGGCCCTACCGGAAAATGCTTCGCAGGCTTGCGCGGCGGCGCCACGTGGGCACCAGTGCCGCCAAGGCTGACAGCTGCTGGAAAGCCCGCAGCCCCACGGGCTGTGAGGCCACGTGAGCGGCTGCCAAAGAGCTTTCCAACGAGGCACGGCTTTCCCTCCTGGCTCTTCAGGCGTGGGAGCTGTCGCCAGAGCCGCGGCCCTACCGGAAAATGCTTCGCAGGCTTGCGCGGCGGCGCCACGTGGGCACCAGTGCCGCCAAGGCTGACAGCTGCTGGAAAGCCCGCAGCCCCACGGGCTGTGAGGCCACGTGAGCGGCTGCCAAAGAGCTTTCCAACGAGGCACGGCTTTCCCTCCTGGCTCTTCAGGCGTGGGAGCTGTCGCCAGAGCCGCGGCCCTACCGGAAAATGCTTCGCAGGCTTGCGCGGCGGCGCCACGTGGGCACCAGTGCCGCCAAGGCTGACAGCTGCTGGAAAGCCCGCAGCCCCACGGGCTGTGAGGCCACGTGAGCGGCTGCCAAAGAGCTTTCCAACGAGGCACGGCTTTCCCTCCTGGCTCTTCAGGCGTGGGAGCTGTCGCCAGAGCCGCGGCCCTACCGGAAAATGCTTCGCAGGCTTGCGCGGCGGCGCCACGTGGGCACCAGTGCCGCCAAGGCTGACAGCTGCTGGAAAGCCCGCAGCCCCACGGGCTGTGAGGCCACGTGAGCGGCTGCCAAAGAGCTTTCCAACGAGGCACGGCTTTCCCTCCTGGCTCTTCAGGCGTGGGAGCTGTCGCCAGAGCCGCGGCCCTACCGGAAAATGCTTCGCAGGCTTGCGCGGCGGCGCCACGTGGGCACCAGTGCCGCCAAGGCTGACAGCTGCTGGAAAGCCCGCAGCCCCACGGGCTGTGAGGCCACGTGAGCGGCTGCCAAAGAGCTTTCCAACGAGGCACGGCTTTCCCTCCTGGCTCTTCAGGCGTGGGAGCTGTCGCCAGAGCCGCGGCCCTACCGGAAAATGCTTCGCAGGCTTGCGCGGCGGCGCCACGTGGGCACCAGTGCCGCCAAGGCTGACAGCTGCTGGAAAGCCCGCAGCCCCACGGGCTGTGAGGCCACGTGAGCGGCTGCCAAAGAGCTTTCCAACGAGGCACGGCTTTCCCTCCTGGCTCTTCAGGCGTGGGAGCTGTCGCCAGAGCCGCGGCCCTACCGGAAAATGCTTCGCAGGCTTGCGCGGCGGCGCCACGTGGGCACCAGTGCCGCCAAGGCTGACAGCTGCTGGAAAGCCCGCAGCCCCACGGGCTGTGAGGCCACGTGAGCGGCTGCCAAAGAGCTTTCCAACGAGGCACGGCTTTCCCTCCTGGCTCTTCAGGCGTGGGAGCTGTCGCCAGAGCCGCGGCCCTACCGGAAAATGCTTCGCAGGCTTGCGCGGCGGCGCCACGTGGGCACCAGTGCCGCCAAGGCTGACAGCTGCTGGAAAGCCCGCAGCCCCACGGGCTGTGAGGCCACGTGAGCGGCTGCCAAAGAGCTTTCCAACGAGGCACGGCTTTCCCTCCTGGCTCTTCAGGCGTGGGAGCTGTCGCCAGAGCCGCGGCCCTACCGGAAAATGCTTCGCAGGCTTGCGCGGCGGCGCCACGTGGGCACCAGTGCCGCCAAGGCTGACAGCTGCTGGAAAGCCCGCAGCCCCACGGGCTGTGAGGCCACGTGAGCGGCTGCCAAAGAGCTTTCCAACGAGGCACGGCTTTCCCTCCTGGCTCTTCAGGCGTGGGAGCTGTCGCCAGAGCCGCGGCCCTACCGGAAAATGCTTCGCAGGCTTGCGCGGCGGCGCCACGTGGGCACCAGTGCCGCCAAGGCTGACAGCTGCTGGAAAGCCCGCAGCCCCACGGGCTGTGAGGCCACGTGAGCGGCTGCCAAAGAGCTTTCCAACGAGGCACGGCTTTCCCTCCTGGCTCTTCAGGCGTGGGAGCTGTCGCCAGAGCCGCGGCCCTACCGGAAAATGCTTCGCAGGCTTGCGCGGCGGCGCCACGTGGGCACCAGTGCCGCCAAGGCTGACAGCTGCTGGAAAGCCCGCAGCCCCACGGGCTGTGAGGCCACGTGAGCGGCTGCCAAAGAGCTTTCCAACGAGGCACGGCTTTCCCTCCTGGCTCTTCAGGCGTGGGAGCTGTCGCCAGAGCCGCGGCCCTACCGGAAAATGCTTCGCAGGCTTGCGCGGCGGCGCCACGTGGGCACCAGTGCCGCCAAGGCTGACAGCTGCTGGAAAGCCCGCAGCCCCACGGGCTGTGAGGCCACGTGAGCGGCTGCCAAAGAGCTTTCCAACGAGGCACGGCTTTCCCTCCTGGCTCTTCAGGCGTGGGAGCTGTCGCCAGAGCCGCGGCCCTACCGGAAAATGCTTCGCAGGCTTGCGCGGCGGCGCCACGTGGGCACCAGTGCCGCCAAGGCTGACAGCTGCTGGAAAGCCCGCAGCCCCACGGGCTGTGAGGCCACGTGAGCGGCTGCCAAAGAGCTTTCCAACGAGGCACGGCTTTCCCTCCTGGCTCTTCAGGCGTGGGAGCTGTCGCCAGAGCCGCGGCCCTACCGGAAAATGCTTCGCAGGCTTGCGCGGCGGCGCCACGTGGGCACCAGTGCCGCCAAGGCTGACAGCTGCTGGAAAGCCCGCAGCCCCACGGGCTGTGAGGCCACGTGAGCGGCTGCCAAAGAGCTTTCCAACGAGGCACGGCTTTCCCTCCTGGCTCTTCAGGCGTGGGAGCTGTCGCCAGAGCCGCGGCCCTACCGGAAAATGCTTCGCAGGCTTGCGCGGCGGCGCCACGTGGGCACCAGTGCCGCCAAGGCTGACAGCTGCTGGAAAGCCCGCAGCCCCACGGGCTGTGAGGCCACGTGAGCGGCTGCCAAAGAGCTTTCCAACGAGGCACGGCTTTCCCTCCTGGCTCTTCAGGCGTGGGAGCTGTCGCCAGAGCCGCGGCCCTACCGGAAAATGCTTCGCAGGCTTGCGCGGCGGCGCCACGTGGGCACCAGTGCCGCCAAGGCTGACAGCTGCTGGAAAGCCCGCAGCCCCACGGGCTGTGAGGCCACGTGAGCGGCTGCCAAAGAGCTTTCCAACGAGGCACGGCTTTCCCTCCTGGCTCTTCAGGCGTGGGAGCTGTCGCCAGAGCCGCGGCCCTACCGGAAAATGCTTCGCAGGCTTGCGCGGCGGCGCCACGTGGGCACCAGTGCCGCCAAGGCTGACAGCTGCTGGAAAGCCCGCAGCCCCACGGGCTGTGAGGCCACGTGAGCGGCTGCCAAAGAGCTTTCCAACGAGGCACGGCTTTCCCTCCTGGCTCTTCAGGCGTGGGAGCTGTCGCCAGAGCCGCGGCCCTACCGGAAAATGCTTCGCAGGCTTGCGCGGCGGCGCCACGTGGGCACCAGTGCCGCCAAGGCTGACAGCTGCTGGAAAGCCCGCAGCCCCACGGGCTGTGAGGCCACGTGAGCGGCTGCCAAAGAGCTTTCCAACGAGGCACGGCTTTCCCTCCTGGCTCTTCAGGCGTGGGAGCTGTCGCCAGAGCCGCGGCCCTACCGGAAAATGCTTCGCAGGCTTGCGCGGCGGCGCCACGTGGGCACCAGTGCCGCCAAGGCTGACAGCTGCTGGAAAGCCCGCAGCCCCACGGGCTGTGAGGCCACGTGAGCGGCTGCCAAAGAGCTTTCCAACGAGGCACGGCTTTCCCTCCTGGCTCTTCAGGCGTGGGAGCTGTCGCCAGAGCCGCGGCCCTACCGGAAAATGCTTCGCAGGCTTGCGCGGCGGCGCCACGTGGGCACCAGTGCCGCCAAGGCTGACAGCTGCTGGAAAGCCCGCAGCCCCACGGGCTGTGAGGCCACGTGAGCGGCTGCCAAAGAGCTTTCCAACGAGGCACGGCTTTCCCTCCTGGCTCTTCAGGCGTGGGAGCTGTCGCCAGAGCCGCGGCCCTACCGGAAAATGCTTCGCAGGCTTGCGCGGCGGCGCCACGTGGGCACCAGTGCCGCCAAGGCTGACAGCTGCTGGAAAGCCCGCAGCCCCACGGGCTGTGAGGCCACGTGAGCGGCTGCCAAAGAGCTTTCCAACGAGGCACGGCTTTCCCTCCTGGCTCTTCAGGCGTGGGAGCTGTCGCCAGAGCCGCGGCCCTACCGGAAAATGCTTCGCAGGCTTGCGCGGCGGCGCCACGTGGGCACCAGTGCCGCCAAGGCTGACAGCTGCTGGAAAGCCCGCAGCCCCACGGGCTGTGAGGCCACGTGAGCGGCTGCCAAAGAGCTTTCCAACGAGGCACGGCTTTCCCTCCTGGCTCTTCAGGCGTGGGAGCTGTCGCCAGAGCCGCGGCCCTACCGGAAAATGCTTCGCAGGCTTGCGCGGCGGCGCCACGTGGGCACCAGTGCCGCCAAGGCTGACAGCTGCTGGAAAGCCCGCAGCCCCACGGGCTGTGAGGCCACGTGAGCGGCTGCCAAAGAGCTTTCCAACGAGGCACGGCTTTCCCTCCTGGCTCTTCAGGCGTGGGAGCTGTCGCCAGAGCCGCGGCCCTACCGGAAAATGCTTCGCAGGCTTGCGCGGCGGCGCCACGTGGGCACCAGTGCCGCCAAGGCTGACAGCTGCTGGAAAGCCCGCAGCCCCACGGGCTGTGAGGCCACGTGAGCGGCTGCCAAAGAGCTTTCCAACGAGGCACGGCTTTCCCTCCTGGCTCTTCAGGCGTGGGAGCTGTCGCCAGAGCCGCGGCCCTACCGGAAAATGCTTCGCAGGCTTGCGCGGCGGCGCCACGTGGGCACCAGTGCCGCCAAGGCTGACAGCTGCTGGAAAGCCCGCAGCCCCACGGGCTGTGAGGCCACGTGAGCGGCTGCCAAAGAGCTTTCCAACGAGGCACGGCTTTCCCTCCTGGCTCTTCAGGCGTGGGAGCTGTCGCCAGAGCCGCGGCCCTACCGGAAAATGCTTCGCAGGCTTGCGCGGCGGCGCCACGTGGGCACCAGTGCCGCCAAGGCTGACAGCTGCTGGAAAGCCCGCAGCCCCACGGGCTGTGAGGCCACGTGAGCGGCTGCCAAAGAGCTTTCCAACGAGGCACGGCTTTCCCTCCTGGCTCTTCAGGCGTGGGAGCTGTCGCCAGAGCCGCGGCCCTACCGGAAAATGCTTCGCAGGCTTGCGCGGCGGCGCCACGTGGGCACCAGTGCCGCCAAGGCTGACAGCTGCTGGAAAGCCCGCAGCCCCACGGGCTGTGAGGCCACGTGAGCGGCTGCCAAAGAGCTTTCCAACGAGGCACGGCTTTCCCTCCTGGCTCTTCAGGCGTGGGAGCTGTCGCCAGAGCCGCGGCCCTACCGGAAAATGCTTCGCAGGCTTGCGCGGCGGCGCCACGTGGGCACCAGTGCCGCCAAGGCTGACAGCTGCTGGAAAGCCCGCAGCCCCACGGGCTGTGAGGCCACGTGAGCGGCTGCCAAAGAGCTTTCCAACGAGGCACGGCTTTCCCTCCTGGCTCTTCAGGCGTGGGAGCTGTCGCCAGAGCCGCGGCCCTACCGGAAAATGCTTCGCAGGCTTGCGCGGCGGCGCCACGTGGGCACCAGTGCCGCCAAGGCTGACAGCTGCTGGAAAGCCCGCAGCCCCACGGGCTGTGAGGCCACGTGAGCGGCTGCCAAAGAGCTTTCCAACGAGGCACGGCTTTCCCTCCTGGCTCTTCAGGCGTGGGAGCTGTCGCCAGAGCCGCGGCCCTACCGGAAAATGCTTCGCAGGCTTGCGCGGCGGCGCCACGTGGGCACCAGTGCCGCCAAGGCTGACAGCTGCTGGAAAGCCCGCAGCCCCACGGGCTGTGAGGCCACGTGAGCGGCTGCCAAAGAGCTTTCCAACGAGGCACGGCTTTCCCTCCTGGCTCTTCAGGCGTGGGAGCTGTCGCCAGAGCCGCGGCCCTACCGGAAAATGCTTCGCAGGCTTGCGCGGCGGCGCCACGTGGGCACCAGTGCCGCCAAGGCTGACAGCTGCTGGAAAGCCCGCAGCCCCACGGGCTGTGAGGCCACGTGAGCGGCTGCCAAAGAGCTTTCCAACGAGGCACGGCTTTCCCTCCTGGCTCTTCAGGCGTGGGAGCTGTCGCCAGAGCCGCGGCCCTACCGGAAAATGCTTCGCAGGCTTGCGCGGCGGCGCCACGTGGGCACCAGTGCCGCCAAGGCTGACAGCTGCTGGAAAGCCCGCAGCCCCACGGGCTGTGAGGCCACGTGAGCGGCTGCCAAAGAGCTTTCCAACGAGGCACGGCTTTCCCTCCTGGCTCTTCAGGCGTGGGAGCTGTCGCCAGAGCCGCGGCCCTACCGGAAAATGCTTCGCAGGCTTGCGCGGCGGCGCCACGTGGGCACCAGTGCCGCCAAGGCTGACAGCTGCTGGAAAGCCCGCAGCCCCACGGGCTGTGAGGCCACGTGAGCGGCTGCCAAAGAGCTTTCCAACGAGGCACGGCTTTCCCTCCTGGCTCTTCAGGCGTGGGAGCTGTCGCCAGAGCCGCGGCCCTACCGGAAAATGCTTCGCAGGCTTGCGCGGCGGCGCCACGTGGGCACCAGTGCCGCCAAGGCTGACAGCTGCTGGAAAGCCCGCAGCCCCACGGGCTGTGAGGCCACGTGAGCGGCTGCCAAAGAGCTTTCCAACGAGGCACGGCTTTCCCTCCTGGCTCTTCAGGCGTGGGAGCTGTCGCCAGAGCCGCGGCCCTACCGGAAAATGCTTCGCAGGCTTGCGCGGCGGCGCCACGTGGGCACCAGTGCCGCCAAGGCTGACAGCTGCTGGAAAGCCCGCAGCCCCACGGGCTGTGAGGCCACGTGAGCGGCTGCCAAAGAGCTTTCCAACGAGGCACGGCTTTCCCTCCTGGCTCTTCAGGCGTGGGAGCTGTCGCCAGAGCCGCGGCCCTACCGGAAAATGCTTCGCAGGCTTGCGCGGCGGCGCCACGTGGGCACCAGTGCCGCCAAGGCTGACAGCTGCTGGAAAGCCCGCAGCCCCACGGGCTGTGAGGCCACGTGAGCGGCTGCCAAAGAGCTTTCCAACGAGGCACGGCTTTCCCTCCTGGCTCTTCAGGCGTGGGAGCTGTCGCCAGAGCCGCGGCCCTACCGGAAAATGCTTCGCAGGCTTGCGCGGCGGCGCCACGTGGGCACCAGTGCCGCCAAGGCTGACAGCTGCTGGAAAGCCCGCAGCCCCACGGGCTGTGAGGCCACGTGAGCGGCTGCCAAAGAGCTTTCCAACGAGGCACGGCTTTCCCTCCTGGCTCTTCAGGCGTGGGAGCTGTCGCCAGAGCCGCGGCCCTACCGGAAAATGCTTCGCAGGCTTGCGCGGCGGCGCCACGTGGGCACCAGTGCCGCCAAGGCTGACAGCTGCTGGAAAGCCCGCAGCCCCACGGGCTGTGAGGCCACGTGAGCGGCTGCCAAAGAGCTTTCCAACGAGGCACGGCTTTCCCTCCTGGCTCTTCAGGCGTGGGAGCTGTCGCCAGAGCCGCGGCCCTACCGGAAAATGCTTCGCAGGCTTGCGCGGCGGCGCCACGTGGGCACCAGTGCCGCCAAGGCTGACAGCTGCTGGAAAGCCCGCAGCCCCACGGGCTGTGAGGCCACGTGAGCGGCTGCCAAAGAGCTTTCCAACGAGGCACGGCTTTCCCTCCTGGCTCTTCAGGCGTGGGAGCTGTCGCCAGAGCCGCGGCCCTACCGGAAAATGCTTCGCAGGCTTGCGCGGCGGCGCCACGTGGGCACCAGTGCCGCCAAGGCTGACAGCTGCTGGAAAGCCCGCAGCCCCACGGGCTGTGAGGCCACGTGAGCGGCTGCCAAAGAGCTTTCCAACGAGGCACGGCTTTCCCTCCTGGCTCTTCAGGCGTGGGAGCTGTCGCCAGAGCCGCGGCCCTACCGGAAAATGCTTCGCAGGCTTGCGCGGCGGCGCCACGTGGGCACCAGTGCCGCCAAGGCTGACAGCTGCTGGAAAGCCCGCAGCCCCACGGGCTGTGAGGCCACGTGAGCGGCTGCCAAAGAGCTTTCCAACGAGGCACGGCTTTCCCTCCTGGCTCTTCAGGCGTGGGAGCTGTCGCCAGAGCCGCGGCCCTACCGGAAAATGCTTCGCAGGCTTGCGCGGCGGCGCCACGTGGGCACCAGTGCCGCCAAGGCTGACAGCTGCTGGAAAGCCCGCAGCCCCACGGGCTGTGAGGCCACGTGAGCGGCTGCCAAAGAGCTTTCCAACGAGGCACGGCTTTCCCTCCTGGCTCTTCAGGCGTGGGAGCTGTCGCCAGAGCCGCGGCCCTACCGGAAAATGCTTCGCAGGCTTGCGCGGCGGCGCCACGTGGGCACCAGTGCCGCCAAGGCTGACAGCTGCTGGAAAGCCCGCAGCCCCACGGGCTGTGAGGCCACGTGAGCGGCTGCCAAAGAGCTTTCCAACGAGGCACGGCTTTCCCTCCTGGCTCTTCAGGCGTGGGAGCTGTCGCCAGAGCCGCGGCCCTACCGGAAAATGCTTCGCAGGCTTGCGCGGCGGCGCCACGTGGGCACCAGTGCCGCCAAGGCTGACAGCTGCTGGAAAGCCCGCAGCCCCACGGGCTGTGAGGCCACGTGAGCGGCTGCCAAAGAGCTTTCCAACGAGGCACGGCTTTCCCTCCTGGCTCTTCAGGCGTGGGAGCTGTCGCCAGAGCCGCGGCCCTACCGGAAAATGCTTCGCAGGCTTGCGCGGCGGCGCCACGTGGGCACCAGTGCCGCCAAGGCTGACAGCTGCTGGAAAGCCCGCAGCCCCACGGGCTGTGAGGCCACGTGAGCGGCTGCCAAAGAGCTTTCCAACGAGGCACGGCTTTCCCTCCTGGCTCTTCAGGCGTGGGAGCTGTCGCCAGAGCCGCGGCCCTACCGGAAAATGCTTCGCAGGCTTGCGCGGCGGCGCCACGTGGGCACCAGTGCCGCCAAGGCTGACAGCTGCTGGAAAGCCCGCAGCCCCACGGGCTGTGAGGCCACGTGAGCGGCTGCCAAAGAGCTTTCCAACGAGGCACGGCTTTCCCTCCTGGCTCTTCAGGCGTGGGAGCTGTCGCCAGAGCCGCGGCCCTACCGGAAAATGCTTCGCAGGCTTGCGCGGCGGCGCCACGTGGGCACCAGTGCCGCCAAGGCTGACAGCTGCTGGAAAGCCCGCAGCCCCACGGGCTGTGAGGCCACGTGAGCGGCTGCCAAAGAGCTTTCCAACGAGGCACGGCTTTCCCTCCTGGCTCTTCAGGCGTGGGAGCTGTCGCCAGAGCCGCGGCCCTACCGGAAAATGCTTCGCAGGCTTGCGCGGCGGCGCCACGTGGGCACCAGTGCCGCCAAGGCTGACAGCTGCTGGAAAGCCCGCAGCCCCACGGGCTGTGAGGCCACGTGAGCGGCTGCCAAAGAGCTTTCCAACGAGGCACGGCTTTCCCTCCTGGCTCTTCAGGCGTGGGAGCTGTCGCCAGAGCCGCGGCCCTACCGGAAAATGCTTCGCAGGCTTGCGCGGCGGCGCCACGTGGGCACCAGTGCCGCCAAGGCTGACAGCTGCTGGAAAGCCCGCAGCCCCACGGGCTGTGAGGCCACGTGAGCGGCTGCCAAAGAGCTTTCCAACGAGGCACGGCTTTCCCTCCTGGCTCTTCAGGCGTGGGAGCTGTCGCCAGAGCCGCGGCCCTACCGGAAAATGCTTCGCAGGCTTGCGCGGCGGCGCCACGTGGGCACCAGTGCCGCCAAGGCTGACAGCTGCTGGAAAGCCCGCAGCCCCACGGGCTGTGAGGCCACGTGAGCGGCTGCCAAAGAGCTTTCCAACGAGGCACGGCTTTCCCTCCTGGCTCTTCAGGCGTGGGAGCTGTCGCCAGAGCCGCGGCCCTACCGGAAAATGCTTCGCAGGCTTGCGCGGCGGCGCCACGTGGGCACCAGTGCCGCCAAGGCTGACAGCTGCTGGAAAGCCCGCAGCCCCACGGGCTGTGAGGCCACGTGAGCGGCTGCCAAAGAGCTTTCCAACGAGGCACGGCTTTCCCTCCTGGCTCTTCAGGCGTGGGAGCTGTCGCCAGAGCCGCGGCCCTACCGGAAAATGCTTCGCAGGCTTGCGCGGCGGCGCCACGTGGGCACCAGTGCCGCCAAGGCTGACAGCTGCTGGAAAGCCCGCAGCCCCACGGGCTGTGAGGCCACGTGAGCGGCTGCCAAAGAGCTTTCCAACGAGGCACGGCTTTCCCTCCTGGCTCTTCAGGCGTGGGAGCTGTCGCCAGAGCCGCGGCCCTACCGGAAAATGCTTCGCAGGCTTGCGCGGCGGCGCCACGTGGGCACCAGTGCCGCCAAGGCTGACAGCTGCTGGAAAGCCCGCAGCCCCACGGGCTGTGAGGCCACGTGAGCGGCTGCCAAAGAGCTTTCCAACGAGGCACGGCTTTCCCTCCTGGCTCTTCAGGCGTGGGAGCTGTCGCCAGAGCCGCGGCCCTACCGGAAAATGCTTCGCAGGCTTGCGCGGCGGCGCCACGTGGGCACCAGTGCCGCCAAGGCTGACAGCTGCTGGAAAGCCCGCAGCCCCACGGGCTGTGAGGCCACGTGAGCGGCTGCCAAAGAGCTTTCCAACGAGGCACGGCTTTCCCTCCTGGCTCTTCAGGCGTGGGAGCTGTCGCCAGAGCCGCGGCCCTACCGGAAAATGCTTCGCAGGCTTGCGCGGCGGCGCCACGTGGGCACCAGTGCCGCCAAGGCTGACAGCTGCTGGAAAGCCCGCAGCCCCACGGGCTGTGAGGCCACGTGAGCGGCTGCCAAAGAGCTTTCCAACGAGGCACGGCTTTCCCTCCTGGCTCTTCAGGCGTGGGAGCTGTCGCCAGAGCCGCGGCCCTACCGGAAAATGCTTCGCAGGCTTGCGCGGCGGCGCCACGTGGGCACCAGTGCCGCCAAGGCTGACAGCTGCTGGAAAGCCCGCAGCCCCACGGGCTGTGAGGCCACGTGAGCGGCTGCCAAAGAGCTTTCCAACGAGGCACGGCTTTCCCTCCTGGCTCTTCAGGCGTGGGAGCTGTCGCCAGAGCCGCGGCCCTACCGGAAAATGCTTCGCAGGCTTGCGCGGCGGCGCCACGTGGGCACCAGTGCCGCCAAGGCTGACAGCTGCTGGAAAGCCCGCAGCCCCACGGGCTGTGAGGCCACGTGAGCGGCTGCCAAAGAGCTTTCCAACGAGGCACGGCTTTCCCTCCTGGCTCTTCAGGCGTGGGAGCTGTCGCCAGAGCCGCGGCCCTACCGGAAAATGCTTCGCAGGCTTGCGCGGCGGCGCCACGTGGGCACCAGTGCCGCCAAGGCTGACAGCTGCTGGAAAGCCCGCAGCCCCACGGGCTGTGAGGCCACGTGAGCGGCTGCCAAAGAGCTTTCCAACGAGGCACGGCTTTCCCTCCTGGCTCTTCAGGCGTGGGAGCTGTCGCCAGAGCCGCGGCCCTACCGGAAAATGCTTCGCAGGCTTGCGCGGCGGCGCCACGTGGGCACCAGTGCCGCCAAGGCTGACAGCTGCTGGAAAGCCCGCAGCCCCACGGGCTGTGAGGCCACGTGAGCGGCTGCCAAAGAGCTTTCCAACGAGGCACGGCTTTCCCTCCTGGCTCTTCAGGCGTGGGAGCTGTCGCCAGAGCCGCGGCCCTACCGGAAAATGCTTCGCAGGCTTGCGCGGCGGCGCCACGTGGGCACCAGTGCCGCCAAGGCTGACAGCTGCTGGAAAGCCCGCAGCCCCACGGGCTGTGAGGCCACGTGAGCGGCTGCCAAAGAGCTTTCCAACGAGGCACGGCTTTCCCTCCTGGCTCTTCAGGCGTGGGAGCTGTCGCCAGAGCCGCGGCCCTACCGGAAAATGCTTCGCAGGCTTGCGCGGCGGCGCCACGTGGGCACCAGTGCCGCCAAGGCTGACAGCTGCTGGAAAGCCCGCAGCCCCACGGGCTGTGAGGCCACGTGAGCGGCTGCCAAAGAGCTTTCCAACGAGGCACGGCTTTCCCTCCTGGCTCTTCAGGCGTGGGAGCTGTCGCCAGAGCCGCGGCCCTACCGGAAAATGCTTCGCAGGCTTGCGCGGCGGCGCCACGTGGGCACCAGTGCCGCCAAGGCTGACAGCTGCTGGAAAGCCCGCAGCCCCACGGGCTGTGAGGCCACGTGAGCGGCTGCCAAAGAGCTTTCCAACGAGGCACGGCTTTCCCTCCTGGCTCTTCAGGCGTGGGAGCTGTCGCCAGAGCCGCGGCCCTACCGGAAAATGCTTCGCAGGCTTGCGCGGCGGCGCCACGTGGGCACCAGTGCCGCCAAGGCTGACAGCTGCTGGAAAGCCCGCAGCCCCACGGGCTGTGAGGCCACGTGAGCGGCTGCCAAAGAGCTTTCCAACGAGGCACGGCTTTCCCTCCTGGCTCTTCAGGCGTGGGAGCTGTCGCCAGAGCCGCGGCCCTACCGGAAAATGCTTCGCAGGCTTGCGCGGCGGCGCCACGTGGGCACCAGTGCCGCCAAGGCTGACAGCTGCTGGAAAGCCCGCAGCCCCACGGGCTGTGAGGCCACGTGAGCGGCTGCCAAAGAGCTTTCCAACGAGGCACGGCTTTCCCTCCTGGCTCTTCAGGCGTGGGAGCTGTCGCCAGAGCCGCGGCCCTACCGGAAAATGCTTCGCAGGCTTGCGCGGCGGCGCCACGTGGGCACCAGTGCCGCCAAGGCTGACAGCTGCTGGAAAGCCCGCAGCCCCACGGGCTGTGAGGCCACGTGAGCGGCTGCCAAAGAGCTTTCCAACGAGGCACGGCTTTCCCTCCTGGCTCTTCAGGCGTGGGAGCTGTCGCCAGAGCCGCGGCCCTACCGGAAAATGCTTCGCAGGCTTGCGCGGCGGCGCCACGTGGGCACCAGTGCCGCCAAGGCTGACAGCTGCTGGAAAGCCCGCAGCCCCACGGGCTGTGAGGCCACGTGAGCGGCTGCCAAAGAGCTTTCCAACGAGGCACGGCTTTCCCTCCTGGCTCTTCAGGCGTGGGAGCTGTCGCCAGAGCCGCGGCCCTACCGGAAAATGCTTCGCAGGCTTGCGCGGCGGCGCCACGTGGGCACCAGTGCCGCCAAGGCTGACAGCTGCTGGAAAGCCCGCAGCCCCACGGGCTGTGAGGCCACGTGAGCGGCTGCCAAAGAGCTTTCCAACGAGGCACGGCTTTCCCTCCTGGCTCTTCAGGCGTGGGAGCTGTCGCCAGAGCCGCGGCCCTACCGGAAAATGCTTCG
>NW_026529776.1:0-47725 GCF_028500815.1 Rissa tridactyla | reverse complement strand
ATTTTCCGGTAGGGCCACGGCTCTGGCGACAGCTCCCACGCCCGAAGAGCCAGGAGGGAAAGCCGTGCCTCCTTGGAAAGCTCTTTGGCAGCCGCTCGCGTGGCCCCACAGCTCGTGGGGCTGCGGGCTTTCCGGCTGCCGTCAGCCTCGGCGACACCGGCGGCCACGTGGCGCGGCCACGCCAGCCTGCGAAGCATTTTCCGGTAGGGCCGCGGCTCTGGCGGCAGCTCCCACGCCCGAAGAGCCAGGAGTGAAAGCCGTGCCTCGTTGGAAACCTCTTTGGCAGCCACTCGCGTGGCCCCACAGCCCGTGGGGCTGCGGGCTTTCCGGCGGCCGTCAGCCTCGCGACACCGGCGCCCACGTGGCGCCCCGAGCCAGCCTGCGAAGCATTTTCCGGTAGGGCCGCGGCTCTGGCGACAGCTCCCACGCCCGAAGAGCCAGGAGGGAAAGCCTTGCCTCGTTGGAAACTTCTTTGGCAGCCGCTCGCGTGGCCCCACAGCCCGTGGGGCTGCGGGCTTTCCGGCGGCCGTCAGCCTCGGCGACACCTGCAACCACGTGTTGCCGCCACGCCAGCCTGCGAAGCATTTTCCGGTAGGGCCGCGGCTCTGGCGACAGCTCCCACGCCCGAAGAGCCAGGAGGGAAAGCCGTGCCTCCTTGGAAAGCTCTTTGGCAGCCGCTCGCGTGGCCCCACAGCCCGTGGGGCTGCGGGCTTTCCGGCGCCCGTCAGCCTCGGCGACACCGGCGCCCACGTGGCGCCGCCGCGCCAGCCTGCGAAGCATTTTCTGGTACGGCCGCGGCTCTGGCGACAGCTCCCACGCCCGAAGAGCCAGGAGGGAAAGCCATGCCTCCTTGGAAAGCTCTTTGGCAGCCGCTCGCATGGCCCCACAGCCCGTGGGGCTGCGGCCTTTCCGGCGGCCGTCAGCCTCGGCGACACCGGCGCCCACGTGGCGCCGCCGCGCCAGCCTGCGAAGCATTTTCCGATAGGGCCGTGGCTCTGGCGACAGCTCCCACGCCCGAAGAGCCAGGAGGGAAAGCCGTGCCTCCTTGGAAAACCCTTTGGCAGCCGCTCGCGTGGCCCCACAGCCCGTGGGGCTGCGGGCTTTCCGGCGGCCGTCAGCCTCGGCGACACCGGCGCCCACGTGGCGCCGCCGCGCCAGCCTGCGAAGCATTTTCCGGTAGGGCCGCGGCTCTGGCGACAGCTCCCACGCCCGAAGAGCCAGGAGGGAAAGCCGTGCCTCCTTGGAAAGCTCTTTGGCAGCCGCTCGCGTGGCCCCACAGCCCGTGGGGCTGTGGGCTTTCCTGCGGCCGTCAGCCTCGGGGACACCGGCGCCCACGTGGCGCCGCCGCGCCAGCCTGCAAAGCAGTTTCTGGTAGCGCCGTGGCTCTGGCGACAGCTCCCACGCCCGAAGAGCCAGGAGGGAAAGCCGTGCCTCATTGGAAAGCTCTTTGGCAGCCGCTCGCGTGGCCCCACAGCTCGTGGGGCTGTGGGCTTTCCGGCTGCCGTCAGCCTCGGCGACACCGGCGCCCACGTGGCGCCGCCGCGCCAGACTGCGAAGCATTTTCCGGTAGGGCCGCGGCTCTGGCGACAGCTCCCACGCCCGAAGAGCCAGGAGGGAAAGCCGTGCCTCGTTGGAATGCTCTTTGGCAGCCGCTCGCATGGCCCCACAGCCCGTGGGGCTGCGGGCTTTCTGGCGGCCGTCAGCCTCGGCGACACCAGCGCCCACGTGGCGCCGCCGCGCCAGCCTGCAAAGCATTTTCCGGTAGGGCCGCGGCTCTGGCGACAGCTCCCACGCTCGAAGAGCCAGGAGGGAACGCCGTGCCTCCTTAGAAAGCTCCTAGGCAGCCGCTCGCGTGGCCCCACAGCCCGTGGGGCTGTGGGCTTTCCGGCGGCCGTCAGATTCGGTGACACCGGCGCCCACGTGGCGCGGCCACGCCAGCCTGCGAAGCATTTTCCGGTAGGGCCACGGCTCTGGCGACAGCTCCCACGCCCGAAGAGCCAGGAGGGAAAGCCGTGCCTTGTTGGAAAGCTCTTTGGCAGCCGCTCGCGTGGCCCCACAGCCCGTGGGGCTGCGGGCTTTCCGGCGGCCGTCAGCCTCGGCGACACCGGCGCCCACGTGGCGCCCCCGCGCCAGCCTGCGAAGCATTTTCCGGTAGGGCCGCGGCTCTGGCGACAGCTCCCACGCCCGAAGAGCCAGGAGGGAAAGCCGTGCCTCCTTGGAAAGCTCTTCGGCAGCCGCTCGCGTGGCCCCACAGCCCGTGGGGCTGCGGGCTTTCCGGCGCCCGTCACCCTCAGCGACACCGGCGCCCACGTGGCGCCACCGCGCCAGCCTGCGAAGCATTTTCTGGTACGGCCGCGGCTCTGGCGACAGCTCCCACGCCCGAAGAGCCAGGAGGGAAAGCCGTGCCTCCTTGGAAAGCTCTTTGGCAGCCGCTCGCATGGCCCCACAGCCCGTGGGGCTGCGGGCTTTCCGGCGGCCGTCAGCCTCGGCGACACCGGCGCCCACGTGGCGTCGCCGCGCCAGCCTGCGAAGCATTTCCGATAGGGCCGTGGCTCTGGCGACAGCTCCCACGCCCGAAGAACCAGGAGGGAAAGCCGTGCCTCCTTGGAAAACCCTTTGGCAGCCGCTCGCGTGGCCCCACAGCCCGTGGGGCTGCGGGCTTTCCGGCGCCCGTCAGCCTCGGCGACACCGGCGCCCACGTGGCGCCGCCGCGCCAGCTTGCGAAGCATTTTCTGGTAGGGCCGCGGCTCTGGCGACAGCTCCCACGCCCGAAGAGCCAGGAGGGAAAGCCTTGCCTCGTTGGAAACTTCTTTGGCAGCCGCTCGCGTGGCCCCACAGCCCGTGGGGCTGCGGGCTTTCTGGCGCCCGTCAGCCTCGGCGACACCGGCGCCCACGTGGCGCCGCCGCGCCAGCCTGCGAAGCATTTTCTGTTACGGCCGCGGCTCTGGCGACAGCTCCCACGCCTGAAGAGCCAGGAGGGAAAGCCATGCCTCCTTGGAAAGCTCTTTGGCAGCCGCTCGCATGGCCCCACAGCCCGTGGGGCTGCGGGCTTTCCGGCGGCCGTCAGCCTCGGCGACACCGGCGCCCACGTGGCGCCGCCGCGCCAGCCTGCGAAGCATTTTCCGATAGGGCCGTGGCTCTGGCGACAGCTCCCACGCCCGAAGAGCCAGGAGGGAAAGCCGTGCCTCATTGGAAACCTCTTTGGCAGCCGCTCGCGTGGCCCCACAGCCCGTGGGGCTGCGGGCTTTCCGGCGGCCGTCAGCCTCAGCGACACCGGCGCCCATGTGGCGCCGCCGCGCCAGCCTGCAAAGCATTTTCCGGTAGGGCCGTGGCTCTGGCGACAGTTCCCACGCCCGAAGAGCCAGGAGGGAAAGCCGTGCCTCGTGGAAAGCTCTTTGGCAGCCACTCACGTGGCCCCACAGCCCGTGGGGCTGCGGGCTTTCCGGCGGCCGTCAGCCTCGGCGACACCGGCGCCCACGTGGCGCCGCCGCGCCAGCCTGCGAAGCATTTTCCGGTAGGGCCACGGCTCTGGCGACAGCTCCCACGCCCGAAGAGCCAGGAGGGAAAGCCGTGCCTCCTTGGAAAGCTCTTTGGCAGCCGCTCGCGTGGCCCCACAGCCCGTGGGGCTGCGGGCTTTCTGGCGGCCGTCAGCCTCGGCGACACCAGCGCCCACGTGGCGCCGCGGCGCCAGCCTGCGAAGCATTTTCCGGTAGGGCCGCGGCTCTGGCGACAGCTCCCACGCCCGAAGAGCCAGGAGGGAACGCCGTGCCTCCTTAGAAAGCTCTTAGGCAGCCGCTCGCGTGGCCCCACAGCCCGTGGGGCTGTGGGCTTTCCGGCGGCCGTCAGATTCGGTGACACCGGCGCCCACGTGGCGCGGCCACGCCAGCCTGCGAAGCATTTTCCGGTAGGGCCACGGCTCTGGCGACAGCTCCCACGCCCGAAGAGCCAGGAGGGAAAGCCGTGCCTCGTTGGAAAGCTTTTTGGCAGCCGCTCGCGTGGCCCCACAGCCCGTGGGCTGCGGGCTTTCCGGCGGCCGTCAGCCTCGGCGACACCGGCGCCCACGTGGCGCCCCCGCGCCAGCCTGCGAAGCATTTTCCGGTAGGGCCGCGGCTCTGGCGACAGCTCCCACGCCCGAAGAGCCAGGAGGGAAAGCCTTGCCTCGTTGGAAACTTCTTTGGCAGCCGCTCGCGTGGCCCCACAGCCCGTGGGGCTGCGGGCTTTCCGGCGGCCGTCAGCCTCGGCGACACCTGCAACCACGTGTTGCCGCCACGCCAGCCTGCGAAGCATTTTCCGGTAGGGCCGCGGCTCTGGCGACAGCTCCCACGCCCGAAGAGCCAGGAGGGAAAGTCGTGCCTCCTTGGAAAGCTCTTTGGCAGCCGCTCGCGTGGCCCCACAGCCCGTGGGGCTGCGGGCTTTCCGGCGGCCGTCAGCCTCGGCGACACCGGCGCCCACGTGGCGCCGCCGCGCCAGCCTGCGAAGCATTTTCTGGTAGGGCCGCGGCTCTGGCGACAGCTCCTACACCCGAAGAGCCAGGAGGGAAAGCCGTGCCTCCTTGGAAAGCTCTTTGGCAGCCGCTCGCATGGCCCCACAGCCCGTGCGGCTGCGGGCTTTCCGGCGGCCGTCAGCCTCGGCGACACCGGCGCCCACGTGGCGCCGCCGCACCAGCCTGCGAAGCATTTTCCGATAGGGCCGTGGCTCTGGCGACAGCTCCCACGCCTGAAGAGCCAGGAGGGAAAGCCGTGCCTCCTTGGAAAGCCCTTTGGCAGCCGCTCGCGTGGCCCCACAGCCCGTGGGGCTGCGGGCTTTCCGGCGCCCATCAGCCTCGGCGACACCGGAGCCCACGTGGCGCCGCCGCGCCAGCCTGCGAAGCATTTTCCAGTAGGGCCGCGGCTCTGGCGACAGCTCCCACGCCCGAAGAGCCAGGAGGGAAAGCCGTGCCTCGTTGGAAAGCTCTTTGGCAGCCGCTCGCGTGGCCCCACAGCCCGTGGGGCTGCGGGCTTTCCGGCGGCCGTCAGCCTCGGTGACACCAGCGCCTATGTGGCGCCGCCGCGCCAGCCTGCGAAGCATTTTCCGGTAGGGCCGCGGCTCTGGCGACAGCTCCCACGCCCGAAGAGCCAGGAGGGAAAGCCGTGCCTCATTGGAAAGCTCTTTGGCAGCCGCTCGCGTGGCCCCACAGCCCGTGGGGCTGCGGGCTTTCCGGCGGCCGTCAGCCTCGGCGACACCGGCGCCCACGTGGCACCGCCGCGCCAGCCTGCGAAGCATTTTCCGGTAGGGCCGTGGCTCTGGCGACAGCTCCCACGCCCGAAGAGCCAGGAGGGAAAGCCGTGCCTCGTTGGAAAGCTCTTTGGCAGCCGCTTGCGTGGCCCCACAACCCGTGGGGCTGCGGGCTTTCCAGCGGCCATCAAACTCGGTGACACCGACGCCCACGTGGCGCCGCCGCGCCAGCCTGCGAAGCATTTTCCGGTAGGGCCGCGGCTCTGGCGACAGCTCCCACGCCCGAAGAGCCAGGAGGGAAAGCCGTGCCTCCTTGGAAAGCCCTTTGACAGCCGCTCGCGTGGCCCCACAGGCCGTGGGGCTGCGGGCTTTCCAGCGGCCATCAACCTCGGCGACACCGGCGCCCACGTGGCGCCGCCGCGCCAGCCTGCAAAGCATTTTCCGGTAGGGCCACGGCTCTGGCGACAGCTCCCACGCCCGAAGAGCCAGGAGGGAAAGCCGTGCCTCCTTGGAAAGCTCTTTGGCAGCCGCTCGCGTGGCCCCACAGCTCGTGGGCTGCGGGCTTTCCGGCTGCCGTCAGCCTCGGCGACACCGGCGCCCACGTGGCGCGGCCACGCCAGCCTGCGAAGCATTTTCCGGTAGGGCCGCGGCTCTGGCGGCAGCTCCCACGCCCGAAGAGCCAGGAGGGAAAGCCGTGCCTCGTTGGAAACCTCTTTGGCAGCCACTCGCGTGGCCCCACAGCCCGTGGGGCTGCGGGCTTTCTGGCGGCCGTCAGCCTCGGCGACACCGGTGCCCACGTGGCGCCCCCGAGCCAGCCTGCGAAGCATTTTCCGGTAGGGCCGCGGCTCTGGCGACAGCTCCCACGCCCGAAGAGCCAGGAGGGAAAGCCTTGCCTCGTTGGAAACTTCTTTGGCAGCCGCTCGCGTGGCCCCACAGCCCGTGGGGCTGCGGGCTTTCCGGCGGCCGTCAGCCTCGGCGACACCTGCAACCACGTGTTGCTGCCACGCCAGCCTGCGAAGCATTTTCCGGTAGGGCCGCGGCTCTGGCGACAGCTCCCACGCCCGAAGAGCCAGGAGGGAAAGCCGTGCCTCCTTGGAAAGCTCTTTGGCAGCCGCTCGCGTGGCCCCACAGCCCGTGGGGCTGCGGGCTTTCCGGCGCCCGTCAGCCTCGGCGACACCGGCGCCCACGTGGCGCCGCCGCGCCAGCCTGCGAAGCATTTTCTGGTACGGCCGCGGCTCTGGCGACAGCTCCCACGCCCGAAGAGCCAGGAGGGAAAGCCATGCCTCCTTGGAAAGCTCTTTGGCAGCCGCTCGCGTGGCCCCACAGCCCGTGGGGCTGCGGGCTTTCCGGCGGCCGTCAGCCTCGGCGACACCGGCGCCCACGTGGCGCCGCCGCGCCAACCTGCGAAGCATTTTCCGATAGGGCCGTGGCTCTGGCGACAGCTCCCACGCCCGAAGAGCCAGGAGGGAAAGCCGTGCCTCGTTGGAAACCTCTTTGGCAGCCACTCGCGTGGCCCCACAGCCCGTGGGGCTGCGGGCTTTCCGGCGGCCGTCAGCCTCGGCGACACCGGTGCCCACGTGGCGCCCCCGAGCCAGCCTGCGAAGCATTTTCCGGTAGGGCCGCGGCTCTGGCGACAGCTCCCACGCCCGAAGAGCCAGGAGGGAAAGCCTTGCCTCGTTGGAAACTTCTTTGGCAGCCGCTCGCGTGGCCCACAGCCCGTGGGGCTGCGGGCTTTCCGGCGGCCGTCAGCCTCGGCGACACCTGCAACCACGTGTTGCTGCCACGCCAGCCTGCGAAGCATTTTCCGGTAGGGCCGCGGCTCTGGCGACAGCTCCCACGCCCGAAGAGCCAGGAGGGAAAGCCGTGCCTCCTTGGAAAGCTCTTTGGCAGCCGCTCGCGTGGCCCCACAGCCCGTGGGGCTGCGGGCTTTCCGGGCGCCCGTCAGCCTCGGCGACACCGGCGCCACGTGGCGCCGCCGCGCCAGCCTGCGAAGCATTTTCTGGTACGGCCGCGGCTCTGGCGACAGCTCCCACGCCCGAAGAGCCAGGAGGGAAAGCCATGCCTCCTTGGAAAGCTCTTTGGCAGCCGCTCGCGTGGCCCCACAGCCCGTGGGGCTGCGGGCTTTCCGGCGGCCGTCAGCCTCGGCGACACCGGCGCCCACGTGGCGCCGCCGCGCCAACCTGCGAAGCATTTTCCGATAGGGCCGTGGCTCTGGCGACAGCTCCCACGCCCGAAGAGCCAGGAGGGAAAGCCGTGCCTCGTTGGAAAGCTCTTTGGCAGCCGCTCGCGTGGCCCCACAGCCCGTGGGGCTGCGGGCTTTCCAGCGGCCATCAAACTCGGTGACACCGGCGCCCACGTGGCGCCGCCGCGCCAGCCTGCGAAGCATTTTCCGGTAGGGCCGCGGCTCTGGCGACAGCTCCCACGCCCGAAGAGCCAGGAGGGAAAGCCGTGCCTCCTTGGAAAGACCTTTGACAGCCGCTCGCGTGGCCCCACAGCCCGTGGGGCTGCGGGCTTTCCAACGGCCATCAACCTCGGCGACACCGGCGCCCACGTGGCGCCGCCGCGCCAGCCTGCAAAGCATTTTCCGGTAGGGCCACGGCTCTGGCGACAGCTCCCACGCCCGAAGAGCCAGGAGGGAAAGCCGTGCCTCCTTGGAAAGCTCTTTGGCAGCCGCTCGCGTGGCCCCACAGCTCGTGGGGCTGCGGGCTTTCCGGCTGCCGTCAGCCTCGGCGACACCGGCGGCCACGTGGCGCGGCCACGCCAGCCTGCGAAGCATTTTCCGGTAGGGCCGCGGCTCTGGCGGCAGCTCCCACGCCCGAAGAGCCAGGAGTGAAAGCCGTGCCTCGTTGGAAACCTCTTTGGCAGCCACTCGCGTGGCCCCACAGCCCGTGGGGCTGCGGCTTTCCGGCGGCCGTCAGCCTCGGCGACACCGGCGCCCACGTGGCGCCCCCGAGCCAGCCTGCGAAGCATTTTCCGGTAGGGCCGCGGCTCTGGCGACAGCTCCCACGCCCGAAGAGCCAGGAGGGAAAGCCTTGCCTCGTTGGAAACTTCTTTGGCAGCCGCTCGCGTGGCCCCACAGCCCGTGGGGCTGCGGGCTTTCCGGCGGCCGTCAGCCTCGGCGACACCTGCAACCACGTGTTGCCGCCACGCCAGCCTGCGAAGCATTTTCCGGTAGGGCCGCGGCTCTGGCGACAGCTCCCACGCCCGAAGAGCCAGGAGGGAAAGCCGTGCCTCCTTGGAAAGCTCTTTGGCAGCCGCTCGCGTGGCCCCACAGCCCGTGGGGCTGCGGGCTTTCCGGCGCCCGTCAGCCTCGGCGACACCGGCGCCCACGTGGCGCCGCCGCGCCAGCCTGCGAAGCATTTTCTGGTACGGCCGCGGCTCTGGCGACAGCTCCCACGCCCGAAGAGCCAGGAGGGAAAGCCATGCCTCCTTGGAAAGCTCTTTGGCAGCCGCTCGCATGGCCCCACAGCCCGTGGGGCTGCGGCCTTTCCGGCGGCCGTCAGCCTCGGCGACACCGGCGCCCACGTGGCGCCGCCGCGCCAGCCTGCGAAGCATTTTCCGATAGGGCCGTGGCTCTGGCGACAGCTCCCACGCCCGAAGAGCCAGGAGGGAAAGCCGTGCCTCGTTGGAAAGCTCTTTGGCAGCCACTCGCGTGGCCCCACAGCCCGTGGGGCTGCGGGCTTTCCGGCGGCCGTCAGCCTCGGCGACACCGGCGCCCACGTGGCGCCGCCGCGCCAGCCTGCGAAGCATTTTCCGGTAGGGCCGCGGCTCTGGCGACAGCTCCCACGCCCGAAGAGCCAGGAGCGAAAGCCGTGCCTCGTTGGAAAGCTCTTTGGCAGCCACTCGCGTGGCCCCACAGCCCGTGGGGCTGCGGGCTTTCCAGCGGCCGTCAGCCTCGGCAACACCGGCGCCCACGTGGCGCGGCCACGCCAGCCTGCGAAGCATTTTCCGGTAGGGGCCGCGGCTCTGGCGACAGCTCCCCACGCTCCGAAGAGCCAGGAGGGAAAGCCGTGCCTCGTTGGAAAGCTCTTTGGCAGCCGCTCGCGTGGCCCCGCAGCCCGTGGGGCTGCGGGCTTTCCGGCGGCCGTCAGCCTCGGCGACACCGGCGCCCACGTGGCGCCGCCGCGCCAGCCTGCGAAGCATTTTCCGGTAGGGCCGCGGCTCTGGCGACAGCTCCCACGCCTGAAGAGCCAGGAGGGAAAGCCGTGCCTCGTTGGAAAGCTCTTTGGCAGCCACTCGCGTGGCCCCACAGCCCGTGGGGCTGCGGGCTTTCCAGCGGCCATCAACCTCGGCGACAACGGTGCACACGTGGCGCCGCCGCGCCAGCCTGCAAAGCATTTTCCGGTAGGGCCACGGCTCCGGCGACAGCTCCCACGCCCGAAGAGCCAGGAGGGAAAGCCGTGCCTCCTTGGAAAGCTCTTTGGCAGCCGCTCGCGTGGCCCCACAGCCCGTGGGGCTGCGGGCTTTCCGGCTGCCGTCAGCCTCGGCGACACCGGCGCCCACGTGGCGCCGCCGCGCCAGACTGCGAAGCATTTTCCGGTAGGGCCGCGGCTCTGGCGACAGCTCCCACGCCCGAAGAGCCAGGAGGGAAAGCCGTGCCTACTTGGAAAGCTCTTTGGCAGCCGCTCGCGTGGCCCCACAGCCCGTGGGGCTGCGGGCTTTCCGGCTGCCGTCAGCCTCGGCGACACCGGCGCTCACGTGGCGCCGCCGCGCCAGCCTGCGAAGCATTTTCCAGTAGGGCCGCGGCTCTGGCGACAGCTCCCACGCCCGAAGAGCCAGGAGGGAAAGCCGTGCCTCATTGGAAACCTCTTTGGCAGCCGCTCGCATGGCCCCACAGCCCGTGGGGCTGCGGGCTTTCCGGCGGCCGTCAGCCTCGGCGACACCGGCGCCCACGTGGCGCCGCCGCGCCAGACTGCGAAGCATTTTCCGGTAGGGCCGCGGCTCTGGCGACAGCTCCCACGCCCGAAGAGCCAGGAGGGAAAGCCATGCCTCGTTGGAAAGCTCTTTGGCAGCCGCTCGTGTGGCCCCACAGCCCGTGGGGCTGCGGGCTTTCCGGCGGCCGTCAGCCTCGGCGACACCTGCAACCACGTGTTGCCGCCACGCCAGCCTGCGAAGCATTTTCCGGTAGGGCCGCGGCTCTGGCGACAGCTCCCACGCCCGAAGAGCCAGGAGGGAAAGCCGTGCCTCCTTGGAAAGCTCTTTGGCAGCCGCTCGCGTGGCCCCACAGCCCGTGGGGCTGCGGGCTTTCCGGCGGCCGTCAGCCTCGGCGACACCGGCGCCCACGTGGCGCCGCCGCGCCAGCCTGCGAAGCATTTTCTGGTAGGGCCGCGGCTCTGGCGACAGCTCCTACACCCGAAGAGCCAGGAGGGAAAGCCATGCTTCCTTGGAAAGCTCTTTGGCAGCCGCTCGCATGGCCCCACAGCCCGTGCGGCTGCGGGCTTTCCGGCGGCCGTCAGCCTCGGCGACACCGGCTGCCCACGTGGCGCCGCCGCACCAGCCTGCGAAGCATTTTTCCGATAGGGCCGTGGCTCTGGCGACAGCTCCCACGCCCGAAGAGCCAGGAGGGAAAGCCGTGCCTCCTTGGAAAGCCCTTTGGCAGCCGCTCGCGTGGCCCCACAGTCCGTGGGGCTGCGGGCTTTCCGGCGCCCGTCAGCCTCGGCGACACCGGAGCCCACGTGGCGCCGCCACACCAGCCTGCGAAGCATTTTCCAGTAGGGCCGTGGCTCTGGCGACAGCTCCCACGCCCGAAGAGCCAGGAGGGAAAGCCGTGCCTCGTTGGAAAGCTCTTTGGCAGCCGCTCGCGTGGCCCCACAGCCCGTGGGGCTGCGGGCTTTCCGGCGGCCGTCAGCCTCGGCGACACCGGCGCCCACGTGGCGCCGTCGCGCCAGACTGCGAAGCATTTTCCGGTAGGGCCGCGGCTCTGGCGACAGCTCCCACGCCCGAAGAGCCAGGAGGGAAAGCCGTGCCTCATTGGAAAGCTCTTTGGCAGCCGCTGGCGTGGCCCCACAGCCCGTGGGGCTGCGGGCTTTCCGGTGGCCGTCAGCCTCGGCGACAACGGCGCCCACGTGGCGCCCCCGCGCCAGCCTGCGAAGCATTTTCCGGTAGGGCCGCGGCTCTGGCGACAGCTCCCACGCCCGAAGAGCCAGGAGGGAAAGCCGTGCCTCGTTGGAAAGCTCTTTGGCAGCCGCTCGCGTGGCCCCACAGCCCGTGGGGCTGCGGGCTTTCCGGCGGCCGTCAGCCTCGGTGACACCAGCGCCTATGTGGCGCCGCCGCGCCAGCCTGCGAAGCATTTTCCGGTAGGGCCGCGGCTCTGGCGACAGCTCCCACGCCCGAAGAGCCAGGAGGGAAAGCCGTGCCTCATTGGAAAGCTCTTTGGCAGCCGCTCGCGTGGCCCCACAGCCCGTGGGGCTGCGGGCTTTCCGGCGGCCGTCAGCCTCGGCGACACCGGCGCCCACGTGGCACCGCCGCGCCAGCCTGCGAAGCATTTTCCGGTAGGGCCGTGGCTCTGGCGACAGCTCCCACGCCCGAAGAGCCAGGAGGGAAAGCCGTGCCTCGTTGGAAAGCTCTTTGGCAGCCGCTCGCGTGGCCCCACAGCCCGTGGGGCTGCGGGCTTTCCAGCGGCCATCAAACTCGGTGACACCGGCGCCCACGTGGCGCCGCCGCGCCAGCCTGCGAAGCATTTTCCGGTAGGGCCGCGGCTCTGGCGACAGCTCCCACGCCCGAAGAGCCAGGAGGGAAAGCCGTGCCTCCTTGGAAAGCCCTTTGACAGCCGCTCGCGTGGCCCCACAGGCCGTGGGGCTGCGGGCTTTCCAGCGGCCATCAACCTCGGCGACACCGGCGCCCACGTGGCGCCGCCGCGCCAGCCTGCAAAGCATTTTCCGGTAGGGCCACGGCTCTGGCGACAGCTCCCACGCCCGAAGAGCCAGGAGGGAAAGCCGTGCCTCCTTGGAAAGCTCTTTGGCAGCCGCTCGCGTGGCCCCACAGCTCGTGGGGCTGCGGGCTTTCCGGCTGCCGTCAGCCTCGGCGACACCGGCGCCCACGTGGCGCGGCCACGCCAGCCTGCGAAGCATTTTCCGGTAGGGCCGCGGCTCTGGCGGCAGCTCCCACGCCCGAAGAGCCAGGAGGGAAAGCCGTGCCTCGTTGGAAACCTCTTTGGCAGCCACTCGCGTGGCCCCACAGCCCATGGGGCTGCGGGCTTTCCGGCGGCCGTCAGCCTCGGCGACACCGGCGCCCACGTGGCGCCCCCGAGCCAGCCTGCGAAGCATTTTCCGGTAGGGCCGCGGCTCTGGTGACAGCTCTGACGCCCGAAGAGCCAGGAGGGAAAGCCTTGCCTCGTTGGAAACTTCTTTGGCAGCCGCTCGCGTGGCCCCACAGCCCGTGGGGCTGCAGGCTTTCCGGCGGCCGTCAGCCTCGGCGACACCTGCAACCACGTGTTGCCGCCACGCCAGCCTGCGAAGCATTTTCCGGTAGGGCCGCGGCTCTGGCGACAGCTCCCACGCCCGAAGAGCCAGGAGGGAAAGCCGTGCCTCCTTGGAAAGCTCTTCGGCAGCCGCTCGCGTGGCCCCACAGCCCGTGGGGCTGCGGGCTTTCCGGCGCCCGTCAGCCTCGGCGACACCGGCGCCCACGTGGCGCCGCCGCGCCAGCCTGCGAAGCATTTTCTGGTACGGCCGCGGCTCTGGCGACAGCTCCCACGCCCGAAGAGCCAGGAGGGAAAGCCATGCCTCCTTGGAAAGCTCTTTGGCAGCCGCTCGCATGGCCCCACAGCCCGTGGGGCTGCGGGCTTTCCGGCGGCCGTCAGCCTCGGCGACACCGGCGCCCACGTGGCGCCGCCGCGCCAGCCTGCGAAGCATTTTCCGACAGGGCCGTGGCTCTGGCGACAGCTCCCACGCCCGAAGAGCCAGGAGGGAAAGCCGTGCCTCCTTGGAAAACCCTTTGGCAGCCGCTCGCGTGGCCCCACAGCCCGTGGGGCTGCGGGCTTTCCGGCGGCCGTCAGCCTCGGCGACACCGGCGCCCACGTGGCGCCGCCGCGCCAGCCTGCGAAGCATTTTCCGGTAGGGCCGCGGCTCTGGCGACAGCTCCCACGCCCGAAGAGCCAGGAGGGAAAGCCGTGCCTCCTTGGAAAGCTCTTTGGCAGCCGCTCGCGTGGCCCCACAGCCCGTGGGGCTGTGGGCTTTCCGGCGGCCGTCAGCCTCGGGGACACCGGCGCCCACGTGGCGCCGCCGCGCCAGCCTGCAAAGCATTTTCCGGTAGCGCCGTGTCTCTGGCGACAGCTCCCACGCCCGAAGAGCCAGGAGGGAAAGCCGTGCCTCATTGGAAACCTCTTTGGCAGCCGCTCGCGTGGCCCCACAGCCCGTGGGGCTGCGGGCTTTCCAGCGGCCGTCAGCCTCGGCGACACCGACGCCCATGTGGCGCCGCCGCGCCAGCCTGCAAAGCATTTTCCGGTAGGGCCGTGGCTCTGGCGACAGCTCCCACGCCCGAAGAGCCAGGAGGGAAAGCCGTGCCTCGTTGGAAAGCTCTTTGGCACCCACTCACGTGGCCCCACAGCCCGTGGGGCTGCGGGCTTTCCGGCGGCCGTCAGCCTCGGCGACACCGGCGCCCACGTGGCGCCGCCGCGCCAGCCTGCGAAGCATTTTCCGGTAGGGCCGCGGCTCTGGCGACAGCTCCCACGCCCGAAGAGCCAGGAGGGAAAGCCGTGCCTTGTTGGAAAGCTCTTTGACAGCCGCTCGCGTGGCCCCACAGCCCGTGGGGCTGCGGGCTTTCCAGCGGCCATCAACCTCGGCGACACCGGCGCCCACGTGGCGCCGCCGCGCCAGTCTGCGAAGCATTTTCCGGTAGGGCCACGGCTCTGGCGACAGCTCCCACGCCCGAAGAGCCAGGAGGGAAAGCCGTGCCTCCTTGGAAAGCTCTTTGGCAGCCGCTCGCGTGGCCCCACAGCTCGTGGGGCTGCGGGCTTTCTGGCGGCCGTCAGCCTCGGCGACACCAGCGCTCAGCCTCGGCGACACCAGCGCCCACGTGGCGCCGCCGCGCCAGCCTACAAAGCATTTTCCGGTAGGGGCCGCGGCTCTGGCGACAGTTCCCACGTCCGAAGAGCCAGGAGGGAACGCCGTGCCTCCTTGGAAAGCTCTTTGGCAGCCGCTCGCGTGGCCCCACAGCCCGTGGGGCTGCGGGCTTTCCGGCGGGCCGTCAGCCTCGGCGACACCGGCGCCCACGTGGCGCCCCCGCGCCAGCCTGCGAAGCATTTTCCGGTAGGGCCGCGGGCTCTGGCGACAGCTCCCACGCCCGAAGAGCCAGGAGGGAAAGCCTTGCCCTCGTTGGAAACTTCTTTGGCAGCCGCTCGCGTGGCCCCACAGCCCGTGGGGCTGCGGGCTTTCCGGCGGCCGTCAGCCTCGGCGACACCTGCAACCACGTGTTGCCGCCACGCCAGCCTGCGAAGCATTTTCCGGTAGGGCCGCGGCTCTGGCGACAGCTCCCACGCCCGAAGAGCCAGGAGGGAAAGCCGTGCCTCCTTGGAAAGCTCTTTGGCAGCCGCTCGCGTGGCCCCACAGCCCGTGGGGCTGCGGGCTTTCCGGCGGCCGTCAGCCTCGGCGACACCTGCGACCACGTGTCGCCGCAATGCCAGCCTGCGAAGCATTTTCCGGTAGGGCCGCGGCTCTGGCGACAGCTCCCACGCCCGAAGAGCCAGGAGGGAAAGCCGTGCTTCCTTGGAAAGCTCTTTGGCAGCCACTCGCGTGGCCCCACAGCCCGTGGGGCTGCGGGCTTTCCGGCGGCCGTCAGCCTCGGCGATACCGGCGCCCACGTGTCGCCGCCGCGCCAGCCTGCGAAGCAGTTTCCGGTAGGGCCGTGGCTCTGGCGACAGCTCCCACGCCCGAAGAGCCAGGAGGGAAAGCCGTGCCTCGTTGGAAAGCTCTTTGGCAGCCGCTGGCGTGGCCCCACAGCCCGTGGGGCTGCGGGCTTTCCGGTGGCCGTCAGCCTCGGCGACAACGGCGCCCACGTGGCGCCCCCGCGCCAGCCTGCAAAGCATTTTCCGGTAGGGCCGCGGCTCTGGCGACAGCTCCCACGCCCGAAGAGCCAGGAGGGAAAGCCGTGCCTCCTTGGAAAGCTCTTTGGCAGCCGCTCGCGTGGCCCCACAGCCCGTGGGGCTGCGGGCTTTCTGGTGGCCGTCACCCTTGGCGCCACCGGCGCCCACGTGGCGCCGCCGCGCCAGCCTGCGAAGCATTTTCCGGTAGGGCCGTGGCTCTGGCGACAGCTCCCACGCCCGAAGAGCCAGGAGGGAAAGCCGTGCCTCGTTGGAAAGCTCTTTGGCAGCCGCTCGTGTGGCCCCACAGCCCGTGGGGCTGCGGGCTTTCCGGCGGCCGTCAGCCTTGGCGCCACCGGCGCCCATGTTTCACCGCCGCGCCAGCCTGCGAAGCATTTTCCGGTAGGGCCGCAATTGTGGCGACAGCTCCCACACCCGAAGAGCCAAGAGGGAAAGCCGTGCCTCGTTGGAAAGCTCTTTGGCAGCCGCTCGCGTGGCCCCACAGCCCGTGGGGCTGCGGGCTTTCCGGCCGCCGTACAGATTCGGCGACACCGGCGCCCACGTGGCGCCGCCGCGCCAGCCTGCGAAGCATTTTCCGGTAGGGCCGCGGCTCTGGCGACAGCTCCCACGCCCGAAGAGCCAGGAGGGAAAGCCGTGCCTCCTTGGAAAGCTCTTTGGCAGCCGCTCGCGTGGCCCCACAGCCCGTGGGGCTGCGGGCTTTCCGGCGGCCGTCAGCCTCGGCGACACCAGCGCCCACGTGGCGCCGCCGCGCCAGCCGGCGAAGCATTTTCCGGTAGGGCCGCGGCTCTGGCGACAGCTCCCACGCCCGAAGAGCCAGGAGGGAAAGCCGTGCCTCCTTGAAAAGCTCTTTGGCAGCCGCTCGCGTGGCCCCACAGCCCGTGGGGCTGCGGGCTTTCCAGCAGCCGTCAGCCTCGGCGACACCGGCGCCCTCGTGGCGCCGCCGCGCCAGCCTGCGAAGCATTTTCTGGTAGGGCCGCGGCTCTGGCGACAGCTCCTACACCCGAAGAGCCAGGAGGGAAAGCCATGCCTCCTTAGAAAGCTCTTTGGCAGCCGCTCGCATGGCCCCACAGCCCGTGCGGCTGCGGGCTTTCCGGCGGCCGTCAGCCTTGGCGACACCGGCGCCCACGTGGCGCCGCCGCACCAGCCTGCGAAGCATTTTCCGATAGGGCCGTGGCTCTGGCGACAGCTCCCACGCCCAAAGAGCCAGGAGGGAAAGCCGTGCCTCCTTGGAAAGCCCTTTGGCAGCCGCTCGCGTGGCCCCACAGCCCGTGGGGCTGCGGGCTTTCCGGCGCCCGTCAGCCTCGGCGACACCGGAGCCCACGTGGCGCCGCCGCGCCAGCCTGCGAAGCATTTTCCAGTAGGGCCGCGGCTCTGGTGACAGCTCCCACGCCCGAAGAGCCAGGAGGGAAAGCCGTGCCTCCTTGGAAAGCTCTTTGGCAGCCGCTCGCGTGGCCCCACAGCCCGTGGGGCTGCGGGCTTTCTGGCGGCCGTCAGCCTCGGCGACACCTGCGACCACGTGTCGCCGCAATGCCAGCCTGCGAAGCATTTTCCGGTAGGGCCGCGGCTCTGGCGACAGCTCCCACGCCCGAAGAGCCAGGAGGGAAAGCCGTGCTTCCTTGGAAAGCTCTTTGGCAGCCGCTCGCGTGGCCCCACAGCCCGTGGGGCTGCGGGCTTTCCGGCGGCCGTCAGCCTTGGCGCCACCGGCGCCCATGTTTCACCGCCGCGCCAGCCTGCGAAGCATTTTCCGGTAGGGCCGCAATTGTGGCGACAGCTCCCACACCCGAAGAGCCAAGAGGGAAAGCCGTGCCTCGTTGGAAAGCTCTTTGGCAGCCGCTCGCGTGGCCCCACAGCCCGTGGGGCTGCGGGCTTTCCGGCCGCCGTACAGATTCGGCGACACCGGCGCCCACGTGGCGCCGCCGCGCCAGCCTGCGAAGCATTTTCCGGTAGGGCCGCGGCTCTGGCGACAGCTCCCACGCCCGAAGAGCCAGGAGGGAAAGCCGTGCCTCCTTGGAAAGCTCTTTGGCAGCCGCTCGCGTGGCCCCACAGCCCGTGGGGCTGCGGGCTTTCCGGCGGCCGTCAGCCTCGGCGACACCAGCGCCCACGTGGCGCCGCCGCGCCAGCCGGCGAAGCATTTTCCGGTAGGGCCGCGGCTCTGGCGACAGCTCCCACGCCCGAAGAGCCAGGAGGGAAAGCCGTGCCTCCTTGAAAAGCTCTTTGGCAGCCGCTCGCGTGGCCCCACAGCCCGTGGGGCTGCGGGCTTTCCAGCAGCCGTCAGCCTCGGCGACACCGGCGCCCACGTGGCGCCGCCGCGCCAGCCTGCGAAGCATTTTCTGGTAGGGCCGCGGCTCTGGCGACAGCTCCTACACCCGAAGAGCCAGGAGGGAAAGCCATGCCTCCTTAGAAAGCTCTTTGGCAGCCGCTCGCATGGCCCCACAGCCCGTGCGGCTGCGGGCTTTCCGGCGGCCGTCAGCCTCGGCGACACCGGCGCCCACGTGGCGCCGCCGCACCAGCCTGCGAAGCATTTTCCGATAGGGCCGTGGCTCTGGCGACAGCTCCCACGCCCAAAGAGCCAGGAGGGAAAGCCGTGCCTCCTTGGAAAGCCCTTTGGCAGCCGCTCGCGTGGCCCCACAGCCCGTGGGGCTGCGGGCTTTCCGGCGCCCGTCAGCCTCGGCGACACCGGAGCCCACGTGGCGCCGCCGCGCCAGCCTGCGAAGCATTTTCCAGTAGGGCCGCGGCTCTGGCGACAGCTCCCACGCCCGAAGAGCCAGGAGGGAAAGCCGTGCCTCCTTGGAAAGCTCTTTGGCAGCCGCTCGCGTGGCCCCACAGCCCGTGGGGCTGCGGGCTTTCCGGCGGCCGTCAGCCTCGGCGACACCTGCGACCACGTGTCGCCGCAATGCCAGCCTGCGAAGCATTTTCCGGTAGGGCCGCGGCTCTGGCGACAGCTCCCACGCCCGAAGAGCCAGGAGGGAAAGCCGTGCTTCCTTGGAAAGCTCTTTGGCAGCCGCTCGCGTGGCCCCACAGCCCGTGGGGCTGCGGGCTTTCCGGCGGCCGTCAGCCTCGGCGATACCGGCGCCCACGTGTCGCCGCCGCGCCAGCCTGCGAAGCAGTTTCCGGTAGGGCCGTGGCTCTGGCGACAGCTCCCACGCCCGAAGAGCCAGGAGGGAAAGCCGTGCCTCGTTGGAAAGCTCTTTGGCAGCCGCTCGCGTGGCCCCACAGCCCGTGGGGCTGCGGGCTTTCCGGCGGCCGTCAGCCTCGGCGACACCGGCGCCCACGTGGCGCCGCCGCGCCAGACTGCGAAGCATTTTCCGGTAGGGCCGCGGCTCTGGCGACAGCTCCCACGCCCGAAGAGCCAGGAGGGAAAGCCGTGCCTCCTTGGAAAGCTCTTTGGCAGCCGCTCGCGTGGCCCCACAGCCCGTGGGGCTGCGGGCTTTCCGGCGGCCGTCAGCCTCGTTGACACCAGCGCCTATGTGGCGCCGCCGCGCCAGCCTGCGAAGCATTTTCCGGTAGGGCCGCGGCTCTGGCGACAGCTCCCACGCCCGAAGAGCCAGGAGGGAAAGCCGTGCCTCGTTGGAAAGCTCTTTGGCAGCCGCTCGCGTGGCCCCACAGCCCGTGGGGCTGCGGGCTTTCCGGCGGCCGTCAGCCTCGGCGACACCGGCGCCCACGTGGCACCGCCGCGCCAGCCTGCGAAGCATTTTCCGGTAGGGCCGTGGCTCTTGCGACAGCTCCCACGCCCGAAAAGCTAGGAGGGAAAGCCGTGCCTCGTTGGAAAGCTCTTTGGCAGCCGCTCGCGTGGCCCCACAGCCCGTGGGGCTGCGGGCTTTCCAGCGGCCATCAAACTCGGTGACACCGGCGCCCACGTGGCGCCGCCGCGCCAGCCTGCGAAGCATTTTCCGGTAGGGCCGCGGCTCTGGCGACAGCTCCCACGCCCGAAGAGCCAGGAGGGAAAGCCGTGCCTCCTTGGAAAGCCCTTTGACAGCCGCTCGCGTGGCCCCACAGGCCGTGGGGCTGCGGGCTTTCCAGCGGCCATCAACCTCGGCGACACCGGCGCCCACGTGGCGCCGCCGCGCCAGCCTGCAAAGCATTTTCCGGTAGGGCCACGGCTCTGGCGACAGCTCCCACGCCCGAAGAGCCAGGAGGGAAAGCCGTGCCTCCTTGGAAAGCTCTTTGGCAGCCGCTCGCGTGGCCCCACAGCCCGTGGGGCTGCGGGCTTTCCGGCTGCCGTCAGCCTCGGCGACACCGTCGCCCACGTGGCGCGGCCACGCCAGCCTGCGAAGCATTTTCCGGTAGGGCCGCGGCTCTGGCGGCAGCTCCCACGCCCGAAGAGCCAGGAGTGAAAGCCGTGCCTCGTTGGAAACCTCTTTGGCAGCCACTCGCGTGGCCCCACAGCCCGTGGGGCTGCGGGCTTTCCGGCGGCCGTCAGCCTCGGCGACACCGGCGCCCACGTGGCGCCCCCGAGCCAGCCTGCGAAGCATTTTCGGGTAGGGCCGCGGCTCTGGCGACAGCTCCCACGCCCGAAGAGCCAGGAGGGAAAGCCTTGCCTCGTTGGAAACATCTTTGGCAGCCGCTCGCGTGGCCCCACAGCCCGTGGGGCTGCGGGCTTTCCGGCGGCCGTCAGCCTCGGCGACACCTGCAACCACGTGTTGCCGCCACGCCAGCCTGCGAAGCATTTTCCGGTAGGGCCGCGGCTCTGGCGACAGCTCCCACGCCCGAAGAGCCAGGAGGGAAAGCCGTGCCTCCTTGGAAAGCTCTTCGGCAGCCGCTCGCGTGGCCCCACAGCCCGTGGGGCTGCGGGCTTTCCGGCGCCCGTCAGCCTCGGCGACACCGGCGCCCACGTGGCGCCGCCGCGCCAGCCTGCGAAGCATTTTCTGGTACGGCCGCGGCTCTGGCGACAGCTCCCACGCCCGAAGAGCCAGGAGGGAAAGCCATGCCTCCTTGGAAAGCTCTTTGGCAGCCGCTCGCATGGCCCCACAGCCCGTGGGGCTGCGGGCTTTCCGGCGGCCGTCAGCCTCGGCGACACCGGCGCCCACGTGGCGCCGCCGCGCCAGCCTGCGAAGCATTTTCCGATAGGGCCGTGGCTCTGGCGACAGCTCCCACGCCCGAAGAGCCAGGAGGGAAAGCCGTGCCTCCTTGGAAAACCCTTTGGCAGCCGCTCGCGTGGCCCCACAGCCCGTGGGGCTGCGGGCTTTCCGGCGGCCGTCAGCCTCGGCGACACCGGCGCCCACGTGGCGCCGCCGCGCCAGACTGCGAAGCATTTTCCGGTAGGGCCACGGCTCTGGCGACAGCTCCCACGCCCGAAGAGCCAGGAGGGAAAGCCGTGCCTCCTTGGAAAGCTCTTTGGCAGCCGCTCGCATGGCCCCACAGCCCGTGGGGCTGTGGGCTTTCCGGCGGCCGTCAGCCTCGGGGACACCGGCGCCCACGTGGCGCCGCCGCGCCAGCCTGCAAAGCATTTTCGGGTAGGGCCGCGGCTCTGGCGACAGCTCCCACGCCCGAAGAGCCAGGAGGGAAAGCCGTGCCTCGTTGGAAAGCTCTTTGGCAGCCGCTCGCGTGGCCCCACAGCCCGTGGGGCTGCGGGCTTTCCGGCGGCCGTCAGCCTCGGCGACACCGGCGCCCACGTGGCGCGGCCACGCCAGCCTGCGAAGCATTTTCCGGTAGGGCCACGGCTCTGGCGACAGCTCCCACGCCCGAAGAGCCAGGAGGGAAAGCCGTGCCTCCTTGGAAAGCTCTTTGGCAGCCGCTCGCGTGGCCCCACAGCCCGTGGGGCTGCGGGCTTTCCGGCGGCCGTCAGCCTCGGCGACACCGGCGCCCACGTGGCGCCCCCGCGCCAGCCTGCGAAGCATTTTCCGGTAGGGCCGCGGCTCTGGCGACAGCTCCCACGCCCGAAGAGCCAGGAGGGAAAGCCTTGCCTCGTTGGAAACTTCTTTGGCAGCCGCTCGCGTGGCCCCACAGCCCGTGGGGCTGCGGGCTTTCCGGTGGCCGTCAGCCTCGGCGACACCTGCAACCACGTGGCGCCGCCGCACCAGCCTGCAAAGCATTTTCCGGTAGGGCCACGGCTCTGGCGACAGCCCCCACGCCCGAAGAGCCAGGAGGGAAAGCCGTGCCTCCTTGGAAAGCTCTTTGGCAGCCGCTCGCGTGGCCCCACAGCCCGTGGGGCTGCGGGCTTTCCGGCGGCCGTCAGCCTCGGCGACACCGGCGCCCACGTGGCGCCGCCGCGCCAGACTGCGAAGCATTTTCCGGTAGGGCCGCGGCTCTGGCGACAGCTCCCACGCCCGAAGAGCCAGGAGGGAAAGCCGTGCCTACTTGGAAAGCTCTTTGGCAGCCGCTCGCGTGGCCCCACAGCCCGTGGGGCTGCGGGCTTTTTGGCTGCCGTCAGCCTCGGCGACACCAGCGCTCACTTGGCGCCGCCGCGCCAGCCTGCGAAGCATTTTCCAGTAGGGCCGTGGCTCTGGCGACAGCTCCCACGCCCGAAGAGCCAGGAGGGAAAGCCGTGCCTCATTGGAAACCTCTTTGGCAGCCGCTCGCATGGCCCCACAGCCCGTGGGGCTGCGGGCTTTCCGGCGGCCGTCAGCCTCGGCGACACCGGCGCCCACGTGGCGCCGCCGCGCCAGCCTGCGAAGCATTTTCCGGTAGGGCCGCGGCTCTGGCGACAGCTCCCACACCCGAAGAGCCAGGAGGGAAAGCCATGCCTCGTTGGAAAGCTCTTTGGCAGCCGCTCGTGTGGCCCCACAGCCCGTGGGGCTGCGGGCTTTCCGGCGGCCGTCAGATTCGGCGACAGCGGCGCCCACGTGGCGCCGCCACGCCAGACTGCGAAGCATTTTCCGGTAGGGCCGCGGCTCTGGCGACAGCTCCCACGCCCGAAGAGCCAGGAGGGAAAGCCGTGCCTCGTTGGAAAGCTCTTTGGCAGCCGCTCGCGTGGCCCCACAGCCCGTGGGGCTGCGGGCTTTCCGGCGGCCGTCATCCTCAGCGACACCGGCGCCCATGTGGCGCCGCCGCGCCAGCCTGCAAAGCATTTTCCGGTAGGGCCGCGGCTCTGGCGACAGCTCCCACGCCCGAAGAGCCAGGAGGGAAAGCCGTGCCTCCTTGGAAAGCTCTTTGGCAGCCGCTCGCGTGGCCCCACAGCCCGTGGGGCTGCGGGCTGTCCGGCGGCCGTCAGCCTCGGCGACACCGGCGCCCACGTGGCACCGCCACACCAGCCTGCGAAGCATTTTCCAGTAGGGCCGCGGCTCGGGCGACAGCTCCCACGCCCGAAAAGCTAGGAGGGAAAGCCGTGCCTCGTTGGAAAGCTCTTTGGCAGCCGCTCGCATGGCCCCACAGCCCATGGGGCTGCGGGCTTTCCGGCGGCCGTCAGCCTCGGCGACACCGGCGCCCACGTGGCGCCGCCGCGCCAGCCTGCGAAGCAGTTTCTGGTAGGGCCGCGGCTCTGGCGACAGCTCCCACGCCCGAAGAGCCAGGAGGGAAAGCCGTGCCTCCTTAGAAAGCTCTTTGGCAACCGCTCGCGTGGCCCCACAGCCCGTGGGGCTGCGGGCTTTCGGGCGGCCGTACAGATTCGGCGACACCGGCGCCCACGTGGCGCGGCCACCCCAGCCTGCGAAGCATTTTCCGGTAGGGCCGCAGCTCTGGCGACAGCTCCCACGCCCGAAGAGCCAGGAGGGAAAGCCGTGCCTCCTTGGAAAGCTCTTTGGCAGCCGCTCGCGTGGCCCCACAGCCCGTGGGGCTGCGGGCTTTCTGGTGGCCGTCACCCTTGGCGCCACCGGCGCCCACGTGGCGCCGCCGCGCCAGCCTGCGAAGCATTTTCCGGTAGGGCCGTGGCTCTGGCGACAGCTCCCACGCCCGAAGAGCCAGGAGGGAAAGCCGTGCCTCGTTGGAAAGCTCTTTGGCAGCCGCTCGTGTGGCCCCACAGCCCGTGGGGCTGCGGGCTTTCCGGCGGCCGTCAGCCTTGGCGCCACCGGCGCCCATGTTTCACCGCCGCGCCAGCCTGCGAAGCATTTTCCGGTAGGGCCGCAATTGTGGCGACAGCTCCCACACCCGAAGAGCCAAGAGGGAAAGCCGTGCCTCGTTGGAAAGCTCTTTGGCAGCCGCTCGCGTGGCCCCACAGCCCGTGGGGCTGCGGGCTTTCCGGCCGCCGTACAGATTCGGCGACACCGGCGCCCACGTGGCGCCGCCGCGCCAGCCTGCGAAGCATTTTCCGGTAGGGCCGCGGCTCTGGCGACAGCTCCCACGCCCGAAGAGCCAGGAGGGAAAGCCGTGCCTCCTTGGAAAGCTCTTTGGCAGCCGCTCGCGTGGCCCCACAGCCCGTGGGGCTGCGGGCTTTCCGGCGGCCGTCAGCCTCGGCGACACCAGCGCCCACGTGGCGCCGCCGCGCCAGCCGGCGAAGCATTTTCCGGTAGGGCCGCGGCTCTGGCGACAGCTCCCACGCCCGAAGAGCCAGGAGGGAAAGCCGTGCCTCCTTGAAAAGCTCTTTGGCAGCCGCTCGCGTGGCCCCACAGCCCGTGGGGCTGCGGGCTTTCCAGCAGCCGTCAGCCTCGGCGACACCGGCGCCCACGTGGCGCCGCCGCGCCAGCCTGCGAAGCATTTTCTGGTAGGGCCGCGGCTCTGGCGACAGCTCCTACACCCGAAGAGCCAGGAGGGAAAGCCATGCCTCCTTAGAAAGCTCTTTGGCAGCCGCTCGCGTGGCCCCACAGCCCGTGCGGCTGCGGGCTTTCCGGCGGCCGTCAGCCTCGGCGACACCGGCGCCCACGTGGCGCCGCCGCACCAGCCTGCGAAGCATTTTCCGATAGGGCCGTGGCTCTGGCGACAGCTCCCACGCCCGAAGAGCCAGGAGGGAAAGCCGTGCCTCCTTGGAAAGCCCTTTGGCAGCCGCTCGCGTGGCCCCACAGCCCGTGGGGCTGCGGGCTTTCCGGCGCCCGTCAGCCTCGGCGACACCGGCGCCCACGTGGCGCCGCCGCGCCAGCCTGCGAAGCAGTTTCTGGTAGGGCCGCGGCTCTGGCGACAGCTCCCACGCCCGAAGAGCCAGGAGGGAAAGCCGTGCCTCATTGGAAAGCTCTTTGGCAGCCGCTCGCGTGGCCCCACAGCCCGTGGGGCTGCGGGCTTTCCGGCGGCCGTCAGCCTCGGCGACACCTGCGACCACGTGTCGCCGCAATGCCAGCCTGCGAAGCATTTTCCGGTACGGCCGCGGCTCTGGCGACAGCTCCCATGCCCGAAGAGCCAGGAGGGAAAGCCGTGCTTCCTTGGAAAGCTCTTTGGCAGCCGCTCGCGTGGCCCCACAGCCCGTGGGGCTGCGGGCTTTCCGGCGGCCGTCAGCCTCGGCGATACCGGCGCCCACGTGTCGCCGCCGCGCCAGCCTGCGAAGCAGTTTCCGGTAGGGCCGTGGCTCTGGCGACAGCTCCCACGCCCGAAGAGCCAGGAGGGAAAGCCGTGCCTCGTTGGAAAGCTCTTTGGCAGCCGCTCGCGTGGCCCCACAGCCCGTGGGGCTGCGGGCTTTCCGGCGGCCGTCAGCCTCGGCGACACCGGCGCCCACGTGGCGCCGCCGCGCCAGACTGCGAAGCATTTTCCGGTAGGGCCGCGGCTCTGGCGACAGCTCCCACGCCCGAAGAGCCAGGAGGGAAAGCCGTGCCTCCTTGGAAAGCTCTTTGGCAGCCGCTCGCGTGGCCCCACAGCCCGTGGGGCTGCGGGCTTTCCGGCGGCCGTCAGCCTCGGTGACACCAGCGCCTATGTGGCGCCGCCGCGCCAGCCTGCGAAGCATTTTCCGGTAGGGCCGCGGCTCTGGCGACAGCTCCCACGCCCGAAGAGCCAGGAGGGAAAGCCGTGCCTCGTTGGAAAGCTCTTTGGCAGCCGCTCGCGTGGCCCCACAGCCCATGGGGCTGCGGGCTTTCCGGCGGCCGTCAGCCTCGGTGACACCAGCGCCTATGTGGCGCCGCCGCGCCAGCCTGCGAAGCATTTTCCGGTAGGGCCGCGGCTCTGGCGACAGTTCCCACGCCCGAAGAGCCAGGAGGGAAAGCCGTGCCTCGTTGGAAAGCTCTTTGGCAGCCGCTCGCGTGGCCCCACAGCCCGTGGGGCTGCGGGCTTTCCAGCGGCCATCAAACTCGGTGACACCGGCGCCCACGTGGCGCCGCCGCGCCAGCCTGCGAAGCATTTTCCGGTAGGGCCGCGGCTCTGGCGACAGCTCCCACGCCCGAAGAGCCAGGAGGGAAAGCCGTGCCTCCTTGGAAAGCCCTTTGACAGCCGCTCGCGTGGCCCCACAGGCCGTGGGGCTGCGGGCTTTCCAGCGGCCATCAACCTCGGCGACACCGGCGCCCACGTGGCGCGGCCAAGCCAGCCTGCGAAGCATTTTCCGGTAGGGCCACGGCTCTGGCGGCAGCTCCCACGCCCGAAGAGCCAGGAGTGAAAGCCGTGCCTCGTTGGAAACCTCTTTGGAAGCCACTCGCGTGGCCCCACAGCCCGTGGGGCTGCGGGCTTTCCGGCGGCCGTCAGCCTCGGCGACACCGGCGCCCACGTGGCGCCGCCGCGCCAGCCTGCGAAGCATTTTCCGGTAGGGCCGCGGCTCTGGCGACAGCTCCCACGCCCGAAGAGCCAGGAGGGAAAGCCTTGCCTCGTTGGAAACTTCTTTGGCAGCCGCTCGCGTGGCCCCACAGCCCGTGGGGCTGCGGGCTTTCCGGCGGCCGTCAGCCTCGGCGACACCTGCAACCACGTGTTGCCGCCACGCCAGCCTGCGAAGCATTTTCCGGTAGGGCCGCGGCTCTGGCGACAGCTCCCACGCCCGAAGAGCCAGGAGGGAAAGCCGTGCCTCCTTGGAAAGCTCTTCGGCAGCCGCTCGCGTGGCCCCACAGCCCGTGGGGCTGCGGGCTTTCCGGCGGCCGTCAGCCTCGGCGACACCGGCGCCCACGTGGCGCCGCCGCGCCAGCCTGCGAAGCATTTTCCGATAGGGCCGTGGCTCTGGCGACAGCTCCCACGCCCGAAGAGCCAGGAGGGAAAGCCGTGCCTCCTTGGAAAACCCTTTGACAGCCGCTCGCGTGGCCCCACAGCCCGTGGGGCTGCGGGCTTTCCGGCGGCCGTCAGCCTCGGCGACACCGGCGCCCACGTGGCGCCGCCGCGCCAGCCTGCGAAGCATTTTCCGGTAGGGCCGCGGCTCTGGCGACAGCTCCCACGCCCGAAGAGCCAGGAGGGAAAGCCGTGCCTCGTTGGAAAGCTCTTTGGCAGCCGCTCGCGTGGCCCCACAGCCCGTGGGGCTGTGGGCTTTCCGGCGGCCGTCAGCCTCGGGGACACCGGCGCCCACGTGGCGCCGCCGCGCCAGACTGCGAAGCATTTTCCGGTAGCGCCGTGGCTCTGGCGACAGCTCCCACGCCCGAAGAGCCAGGAGGGAAAGCCGTGCCTCGTTGGAAAGCTCTTTGGCAGCCGCTCGCGTGGCCCCACAGCCCGTGGGGCTGCGGGCTTTCCGGCGGCCGTCAGCCTCGGCGACACCGGCGCCCATGTGGCGCCGCCGCGCCAGCCTGCAAAGCATTTTCCGGTAGGGCCGTGGCTCTGGCGACAGCTCTCACGCCCGAAGAGCCAGGAGGGAAAGCCGTGCCTCGTTGGAAAGCTCTTTGGCAGCCACTCACGTGGCCCCACAGCCCGTGGGGCTGCGGGCTTTCCGGCGGCCGTCAGCCTCGGCGACACCGGCGCCCACGTGGCGCCGCCGCGCCAGCCTGCGAAGCATTTTCCGGTAGGGCCGCGGCTCTGGCGACAGCTCCCACGCCCGAAGAGCCAGGAGGGAAAGCCGTGCCTTGTTGGAAAGCTCTTTGACAGCCGCTCGCGTGGCCCCACAGCCCGTGGGGCTGCGGGCTTTCCAGCGGCCATCAACCTCGGCGACACCTGCAACCACGTGTTGCCGCCACGCCAGACTGCGAAGCATTTTCCGGTAGGGCCGTGGCTCTGGCGACAGCTCCCACGCCCGAAGAGCCAGGAGGGAAAGCCGTGCCTCCTTGGAAAGCTCTTCGGCAGCCGCTCGCGTGGCCCCACAGCCCGTGGGGCTGCGGGCTTTCCGGCGCCCGTCACCCTCAGCGACACCGGCGCCCACGTGGCGCCGCCGCGCCAGCTTGCGAAGCATTTTCTGGTAGGGCCGCGGCTCTGGTGACAGCTCCTACACCCGAAGAGCCAGGAGGGAAAGCCATGCATCCTTGGAAAGCTCTTTGGCAGCCGCTCGCATGGCCCCACAGCCCGTGGGGCTGCGGGCTTTCCGGCGGCCGTCAGCCTCGGCGACACCGGCGCCCACGTGGCGCGGCCACCCCAGCCTGCGAAGCATTTTCCGATAGGGCCGTGGCTCTGGCGACAGCTCCCACGCCCGAAGAGCCAGGAGGGAAAGCCGTGCCTCCTTGGAAAGCCCTTTGGCAGCCGCTCGCGTGGCCCCACAGCCCGTGGGGCTGCGGGCTTTCCGGCGCCCGTCAGCCTCGGCGACACCGGCGCTCACGTGGCGCCGCCGCGCCAGCCTGCGAAGCATTTTCCAGTAGGGCCGCGGCTCTGGCGACAGCTCCCACGCCCGAAGAGCCAGGAGGGAAAGCCGTGCCTCGTTGGAAAGCTCTTTGGCAGCCGCTCGCGTGGCCCCACAGCCCGTGGGGCTGCGGGCTTTCCGGCGGCCGTCAGCCTCGGCGACACCTGCGACCACGTGTCGCCGCAATGCCAGCCTGCGAAGCATTTTCCGGTAGGGCCGCGGCTCTGGCGACAGCTCCCACGCCCGAAGAGCCAGGAGGGAAAGCCGTGCCTCGTTGGAAAGCTCTTTGGCAGCCGCTCGCGTGGCCCCACAGCCCGTGGGGCTGCGGGCTTTCCGGTGGCCGTCAGCCTCGGCGACACCTGCGACCACGTGGCGCCGCAATGCCAGCCTGCGAAGCATTTTCCGGTAGGGCCGCGGCTCTGGCGACAGCTCCCACGCCCGAAGAGCCAGGAGGGAAAGCCGTGCCTCGTTGGAAAGCTCTTTGGCAGCCACTCGCGTGGCCCCACAGCCCGTGGGGCTGCGGGCTTTCCGGCGGCCGTCAGCCTCGGCGACACCGGCGCCCACGTGGCGCGGCCACGCCAGCCTGCGAAGCGTTTTCCGGTAGGGCCGCGGCTCTGGCGACAGCTCCCACGCCCGAAGAGCCAGGAGGGAAAGCCGTACCTCGTTGGAAAGCTCTTTGGCAGCCGCTCGCGTGGCCCCACAGCCCGTGGGGCTGCGGGCTTTCCAGCGGCTATCAACCTCGGCGACACCGGCGCCCACGTGTCGCCGCAATGCCAGCCTGCAAAGCATTTTCCGGTAGGGCCACGGCTCTGGCGACAGCTCCCACGCCCGAAGAGCCAGGAGGGAAAGACGTGCCTACTTGGAAAGCTCTTTGGCAGCCGCTCGCGTGGCCCCACAGCCCGTGGGGCTGCGGGCTTTCCGGCTGCCGTCAGCCTCGGCGACACCGGCGCCCACGTGGCGCCGCCGCGCCAGACTGCGAAGCATTTTCCGGTAGGGCCGCGGCTCTGGCGACAGCTCCCACGCCCGAAGAGCCAGGAGGGAAAGCCGTGCCTCCTTGGAAAGCTCTTTGGCAGCCGCTCACGTGGCCCCACAGCCCGTGGGGCCGCGGGCTTTCCTGCGGCCGTCAGCCTCGGCGATACCGGCGCCCACGTGGCGCCGCCACGCCAGCCTGCGAAGCATTTTCCGGTAGGGCCGCGGCTCTGGCGACAGCTCCCACGCCCGAAGAGCCAGGAGGGAAAGCCGTGCCTCATTGGAAAGCTCTTTGGCAGCCGCTCGCGTGGCCCCACAGCCCGTGGGGCTGCGGGCTTTCCGGCGGCCGTCAGCCTCGGCGACACCGGCGCCCACGTGGCGCCGCCGCGCCAGCCTGCGAAGCAGTTTCTGGTAGGGCCGCGGCTCTGGCAACAGCTCCCACGCCCGAAGAGCCAGGAGGGAAAGCCGTGCCTCGTTAGAAAGCTCTTTGGCAGCCGCTCGCGTGGCCCCACAGCCCGTGGGGCTGCGGGCTTTCCGGCGGCCGTACAGATTCGGCGACACCGGCGCCCACGTGGCGCCGCCGCGCCAGACTGCGAAGCATTTTCGGGTAGGGCCGCGGCTCTGGCGACAGCTCCCACGCCTGAAGAGCCAGGAGGGAAAGCCGTGCCTCGTTGGAAAGCTCTTTGGCAGCCGCTCGCGTGGCCCCACAGCCCGTGGGGCTGCGGGCTTTCTGGCGGCCGTCACCCTTGGCGACACCGGCGCCCACGTGGCGCCGCCGCGCCAGCCTGCGAAGCATTTTCCGGTAGGGCCGTGGCTCTGGCGACCGCTCCCATGCCCGAAGAGCCAGGAGGGAAAGCCGTGCCTCATTGGAAACCTCTTTGGCAGCCGCTCGCATGGCCCCACAGCCCGTGGGGCTGCGGGCTTTCCGGCGGCCGTCAGCCTCGGCGACACTGGCGCCCACGTGGCGCCGCCGCGCCAGCCTGCGAAGCATTTTCCGGTAGGGCCGCGGCTCTGGCGACAGCTCCCACGCCCGAAGAGCCAGGAGGGAAAGCCATGCCTCGTTGGAAAGCTCTTTGGCAGCCGCTCGTGTGGCCCCACAGCCCGTGGGGCTGCGGGCTTTCCGGCGGCCGTCAGATTCGGCGACACCGGCGCCCACGTGGCGCCGCCACGCCAGACTGCGAAGCATTTTCCGGTAGGGGCGCGGCTCTGGCGACAGCTCCCACGCCCGAAGAGCCAGGAGGGAAAGCCGTGCCTCGTTGGAAAGCTCTTTGGCAGCCGCTGGCGTGGCCCCACAGCCCGTGGGGCTGCGGGCTTTCCGGCGGCCGTCATCCTTAGCGACTCCGGCGCCCACGTGGCGCCGCCGCGCCAGCCTGCAAAGCAGTTTCTGGTAGCGCCGTGGCTCTGGCGACAGCTCCCACGCCCGAAGAGCCAGGAGGGAAAGCCGTGCCTCGTTGGAAAGCTCTTTGGCAGCCACTCGCGTGGCCCCACAGCCCGTGGGGCTGCGGGCTTTCCGGCGGCCGTACAGATTCGGCGACACCGGCGCCCACGTGGCTCGGCCGCGCCAGCCTGCGAAGCATATTCCGGTAGGGCCGCAGCTCTGGCGACAGCTCCCATGCCCGAAGAGCGAGGAGGGAAAGCCGTGCCTCGTTGGAAAGCTCTTTGGGAGACGCTCGCGTGGCCCCACAGCCCGTGGGGCTGCGGGCTTTCCGGCGGCCGTCAGCCTTGGCGCCTCCGGCGCCCACGATTCACCGCCACGCCAGCCTTCGAAGCACTTTCCGGTAGCGCTGCCTCTCTGGCGACAGCTCCCATGCCCGAAGAGCCAGGAGGGAAAGCCGTGCCTCCTTGGAAAGCTCTTTGGCAGCCGCTCGTGTGGCCCCACAGCCCGTGGGGCTGCGGGCTTTCCGGCGGCCGTCAGCCTCGGCGACACCGGCGCCCACGTGGCGCCGACGCGCCAGCCTGCGAAGCATTTTCCGGTAGGGCCGCGGCTCTGGCGACAGCTCCCACGCCCGAAGAGCCAGGAGGGAAAGCCGTGCCTCGTTGGAAAGCTCTTTGGCAGCCGCTGGCGTGGCCCCACAGCCCGTGGGGCTGCGGGCTTTCCGGCTGCCGTCAGCCTCAGCGACACCGGCGCCCACGTGGCGCCGCCGTGCCAGCCGGCGAAGCATTTTCCGGTAGGGCCGCGGCTCTGGCGACAGCTCCCACGCCCGAAGAGCCAGGAGGGAAAGCCGTGCCTCGTTGGAAAGCTCTTTGACAGCCGCTCGCTTGGCCCCACAGCCCGTGGGGCTGCGGGCTTTCCGGCGGCCATCAGCCTCGGCGACACCAGCGCCCACGTGGCGCCGCCGCGCCAGCCTGCGAAGCATTTTCCGGTAGGGCCGCGGCTCTGGCGACAGCTCCCACACCCGAAGAGCCAGGAAGGAAAGCCGTGCCTCGTTGGAATGCTCTTTGGCAGCCGCTGGCGTGGCCCCACAGCCCGTGGGGCTGTGGGATTTCCGGCGGCTGTCAGCCTTGGAGACAACTGCGACCACATGGCGCCCCCGCGCCAGCCGGCGAAGCATTTTCCAGTAGGGCCGCGGCTCTGGCGACAGCTCCCACGCCCGAAGAGCCAGGAGGGAAAGCCGTGCCTCGTTGGAAAGCTCTTTGGCAGCCGCTCGTGTGGCCCCACAGCCCGTGGGGCTGCGGGCTTTCCGGCGGCCGTCAGATTCGGCGACACCGGCGCCCACGTGGCGCCGCCACGCCAGACTGCGAAGCATTTTCCGGTAGGGTCGCGGCTCTGGCGACAGCTCCCACGCCCGAAGAGCCAGGAGGGAAAGCCGTGCCTCATTGGAAAGCTCTTTGGCAGCCGCTGGCGTGGCCCCACAGCCCGTGGGGCTGCGGGCTTTCCGGCGGCCGTCATCCTCAGCGACACCGGCGCCCACGTGGCGCCGCCGCGCCAGCCTGCAAAGCATTTTCCGGTAGGGCCGTGGCTCTGGCGACATCTCCCACGCCCGAAGAGCCAGGAGGGAAAGCCGTGCCTCGTTGGAAAGCTCTTTGGCAGCCGCTCGCGTGGCCCCACAGCCCGTGGGGCTGCGGGCTGTCCGGCGGCCGTCAGCCTTGGCGACACCGGCGCCCACGTGGCACCGCCACCCCAGCCTGCGAAGCATTTTCCGGTAGGGCCGCGGCTCTGGTGACAGCTCCCACGCCCGAAGAGCCAGGAGGGAAAGCCGTGCCTCCTTGGAAAGCTCTTTGGCAGCCGCTCGCGTGGCCCCACAGCCCGTGGGGCTGCGGGCTTTCCGGCGGCCATCAGCCTCGGTGACACCGGTGCCCACGTGGCTCGGCCACGCCAGCCTGCGAAGCATATTCCGGTAGGGTCGCAGCTCTGGCGACAGCTCGCATGCCCGAAGAGCGAGGAGGGAAAGCCGTGCCTCGTTGGAAAGCTCTTTGGCAGACGCTCGCGTGGCCCCACAGCCCGTGGGGCTGCGGGCTTTCCGGCGGCCGTCAGCCTTGGCGCCTCCGGCGCCCACGATTCACCGCCACGCCAGCCTGCGAAGCACTTTCCGGTAGGGCTGCGGCTCTGGCGACAGCTCCCATGCCCGAAGAGCCAGGAGGGAAAGCCGTGCCTCCTTGGAAAGCTCTTTGGCAGCCGCTCGCGTGGCCCCACAGCCCGTGGGGCTGCGGGCTTTCCGGCGGCCGTCAGCCTCGGCGACACCGGCGCCCACGTGGCGCCGCCGCGCCAGCCTGCGAAGCATTTTCCGGTAGGGCCGCGGCTCTGGCGACAGCTCCCACGCCCGAAGAGCCAGGAGGGAAAGCCATGCCTCGTTGGAAAGCTCTTTGGCAGCCGCTCGTGTGGCCCCACAGCCCGTGGGGCTGCGGGCTTTCCGGCGGCCGTCAGATTCGGCGACACCGGCGCCCACGTGGCGCCGCCACGCCAGACTGCGAAGCATTTTCCGGTAGGGCCGCGGCTCTGGCGACAGCTCCCACGCCCGAAGAGCCAGGAGGGAAAGCCGTGCCTCGTTGGAAAGCTCTTTGGCAGCCGCTGGCGTGGCCCCACAGCCCGTGGGGCTGCGGGCTTTCCGGCGGCCGTCATCCTCAGCGACTCCGGCGCCCACGTGGCGCCGCCGCGCCAGCCTGCAAAGCATTTTCCGGTAGGGCCGCGGCTCGGGCGACAGCTCCCACGCCCGAAGAGCCAGGAGGGAAAGCCGTGCCTCATTGGAAAGCTCTTCGGCAGCCGCTCGCATGGCCCCACAGCCCGTGGGGCTGCGGGCTTTCCGGCGGCCGACAGCCTCGGCGACACCGGCGCCCACGTGGCGCCGCCGCGCCAGCCTGCGAAGCAGTTTCTGGTAGGGCCGCGGCTCTGGCGACAGCTCCCACGCCCGAAGAGCCAGGAGGGAAAGCCGTGCCTCGTTGGAAAGCTCTTTGGCAGCCACTCGCGTGGCCCCACAGCCCGTGGGGCTGCGGGCTTTCCGGCGGCCGTACAGATTCGGCGACACCGGCGCCCACGTGGCGCGGCCACCCCAGCCTGCGAAGCATTTTCCGATAGGGCCGTGGCTCTGGTGACAGCTCCCACGCCCGAAGAGCCAGGAGGGAAAGCCGTGCCTCATTGGAAAGCTCTTTGGCAGCCGCTCGCGTGGCCCCACAGCCCGTGGGGCTGCGGGCTTTCCGGCGGCCATCAGCCTCGGCGACACCGGCGCCCACGTGGCTCGGCCGCGCCAGCCTGCGAAGCATATTCCGGTAGGGCCGCAGCTCTGGCGACAGCTCCCATGCTCGAAGAGCGAGGAGGGAAAGCCGTGCCTCATTGGAAACCTCTTTGGCAGCCGCTCGCATGGCCCCACAGCCCGTGGGGCTGCGGGCTTTCCGGCGGCCGTCAGCCTCGGCGACACCGGCGCCCACGTGGCGCCGCCGCGCCAGCCTGCGAAGCATTTTCCGGTAGGGCCGCGGCTCTGGCGACAGCTCCCACGCCCGAAGAGCCAGGAGGGAAAGCCATGCCTCGTTGGAAAGCTCTTTGGCAGCCGCTCGTGTGGCCCCACAGCCCGTGGGGCTGCGGGCTTTCCGGCGGCCGTCAGATTCGGCGACACCGGCGCCCACGTGGCGCCGCCACGCCAGACTGCGAAGCATTTTCCGGTAGGGTCGCGGCTCTGGCGACAGCTCCCACGCCCGAAGAGCCAGGAGGGAAAGCCGTGCCTCCTTGGAAAGCTCTTTGGCAGCCGCTCGCGTGGCCCCACAGCCCGTGGGGCTGCGGGCTGTCCGGCGGCCGTCAGCCTTGGCCACACCGGCGCCCACGTGGCACCGCCACCCCAGCCTGCGAAGCATTTTCCGGTAGGGCCGTGGCTCTGGTGACAGCTCCCACGCCCGAAGAGCCAGGAGGGAAAGCCGTGCCTCCTTGGAAAGCTCTTTGGCAGCCGCTCGCGTGGCCCCACAGCCCGTGGGGCTGCGGGCTTTCCGGCGGCCATCAGCCTCGGTGACACCGGTGCCCACGTGGCTCGGCCACGCCAGCCTGCGAAGCATATTCCGGTAGGGCCGCAGCTCTGGCGACAGCTCCCATGCCCGAAGAGCGAGGAGGGAAAGCCGTGCCTCGTTGGAAAGCTATTTGGCAGACGCTCGCGTGGCCCCACAGCCCGTGGGGCTGCGGGCTTTCCGGCGGCCGTCAGCCTTGGCGCCTCCGGCGCCCACGATTCACCGCCACGCCAGCCTGCGAAGCACTTTCCGGTAGGGCTGCGGCTCTGGCGACAGCTCCCATGCCCGAAGAGCCAGGAGGGAAAGCCGTGCCTCGTTGGAAAGCTCTTTGGCAGCCGCTCGCGTGGCCCCACAGCCCGTGGGGCTGTGGGCTTTCCGGCGGCCGTCAGCCTCGGCGACACCGGCGCCCACGTGGCGCCGCCGCGCCAGCCTGCGAAGCATTTTCCGGTAGGGCCGCGGCTCTGGCGACAGCTCCCACGCCCGAAGAGCCAGGAGGGAAAGCCGTGCCTCGTTGGAAAGCTCTTTGGCAGCCGCTCGTGTGGCCCCACAGCCCGTGGGGCTGCGGGCTTTCCAGGGGCCGTCAGCCTCCCCGCCACCGGCGCCCACGTGGCGCCGCCGCGCCAGCCTGTGAAGCATTTTCGGGTAGGGCCGCGGCTCTGGCGACAGCTCCCACGCCCGAAGAGCCAGGAGGGAAAGCCGTGCCTCCTTGGAAAGCTCTTTGGCAGCCGCTCGCGTGGCCCCACAGCCCGTGGGGCTGCGGGCTTTCCGGCGGCCGTCAGCCTCGGCGACACCGGTGCCCACGTGGCGCCGCCACGCCAGCCTGCGAAGCATTTTCCGGTAGGGCCGTGGCTCTGGCGACAGCTCCCACGCCCAAAGAGCCAGGAGGGAAAGCCGTGCCTCATTGGAAAGCTCTTTGGCAGCCGCTCGCGTGGCCCCACAGCCCGTGGGGCTGCGGGCTTTCCGGCGGCCGTCAGATTCGGCGACACCGGCGCCAACGTGGCGCGGCCACGCCAGCCTGCGAAGCATTTTCCGGTAGGGCCGCGGCTCTGGTGACAGCTCCCACGCCCGAAGAGCCAGGAGGGAAAGACGTGCCTACTTGGAAAGCTCTTTGGCAGCCGCTCGCATGGCCCCACAGCCCGTGGGGCTGCGGGCTTTCTGGCGGCCGTCAGCCTTGGCGACACCGGCGCCCACGTGGCGCAGCCACGCCAGCCTGCGAAGCATTTTCCGGTAGGGCCGCGGCTCTGGCGACAGCTCCCACGCCCGAAGAGCCAGGAGGGAAAGCCATGCCTCATTGGAAAGCTCTTTGGCAGCCGCTCGCGTGGCCCCACAGCCCGTGGGGCTGCGGGCTTTCCGGCGGCCGTCAGCCTCGGCGCCACCGGCGCCCACGTGGCGCCGCCGCGCCAGACTGCGAAGCATTTTCCAGTTGGGCCGCAGCTCTGGCGACAGCTCCCACGCCCGAAGAGCCAGGAGGGAAAGCCCTGCCTCATTGGAAAGCTCTTTGGCAGCCGCTCGCGTGGCCCCACAGCCCGTGGGGCTGCGGGCTTTCCGGCGGCCGTCAGCCTCGGCGACACCGGCGCCCACGTGGCGCCGCCGCGCCAGCCTGCGAAGCATTTTCCGGTAGGGCCGCGGCTCTGGCGACAGCTCCCACGCCCGAAGAGCCAGGAGGGAAAGCCGTGCCTCATTGGAAAGCTCTTTGGCAGCCGCTCGCGTGGCCCCACAGCCCGTGGGGCTGCGGGCTTTCCGGCGCCCGTCAGCCTCGGCGACACCGGCGCCCACGTGGCGCCACCGCGCCAGCCTGCGAAGCATTTTCCGGTAGGGCCGCGGCTCTGGCGACAGCTCCCACGCCCGAAGAGCCAGGAGGGAAAGCCGTGCCTCATTGGAAAGCTCTTTGGCAGCCGCTCGCGTGGCCCCACAGCTCGTGGGGCTGCGGGCTTTCCGGCGGCCGTCAGCCTCGGCGACACCGGCGCCCACGTGGCGCCGCCGCGCCAGCCTGCGAAGCATTTTCCGGTAGGACCGCGGCTCTGGCGACAGCTCCCACGCCCGAAGAGCCAGGAGGGAAAGCCGTGCCTCGTTGGAAAGCTCTTTGGCAGCCGCTGGCGTGGCCCCACAGCCCGTGGGGCTGCGGGCTTTCCAGCGGTCGTCAGCCTCGGCGACACCGGCGCGCACGTGTCGCCGCCCGCGCCAGACTGCGAAGCATTTTCCGGTAGGGCCGCGGCTCTGGTGACAGCTCCCACGCCCGAAGAGCCAGGAGGGAAAGCCGTGCCTCCTTGGAAAGCTCTTTGGCAGCCGCTCGCGTGGCCCCACAGCCCGTGGGGCCGCGGGCTTTCCGGCGGCCGTCAGCCTCGGCGACACCGGCGCCCACGTGGCGCCGCCGCGCCAGACTGCGAAGCATTTTCCGGTAGGGCCGCGGCTCTGGCGACAGCTCCCACGCCCGAAGAGCCAGGAGGGAAAGCCGTGCCTCATTGGAAAGCTCTTTGGCAGCCGCTCGCGTGGCCCCACAGCTCGTGGGGCTGCGGGCTTTCCGGCGGCCGTCAGCCTCGGCGACACCGGCGCCCACGTGGCGCCGCCGCGCCAGCCTGCGAAGCATTTTCCGGTAGGGCCGCGGCTCTGGCGACAGCTCCCACGCCCGAAGAGCCAGGAGGGAAAGCCGTGCCTCGTTGGAAAGCTCTTTGGCAGCCGCTCGCGTGGCCCCACAGCCCGTGGGGCTGCGGGCTTACCAGCGGCCGTCAGCCTCAGCGACACCGGCGCCCACGTGGCGCCGCCGCGCCAGACTGCGAAGCATTTTCCGGTAGGGCCGCGGCTCTGGTGACAGCTCCCACGCCCGAAGAGCCAGGAGGGAAAGCCGTGCCTCATTGGAAAGCTCTTTGGCAGCCGCTCGCGTGGCCCCACAGCCCGTGGGGCTGTGGGCTTTCCGGCGGCCGTCAGCCTCGGGGACACCGGTGCCCACGTGGCGCGGCCACGCCAGCCTGCGAAGCATTTTCCGGTAGGGCCGCGGCTCTGGTGACAGCTCCCACGCCCGAAGAGCCAGGAGGGAAAGCCGTGCCTCATTGGAAAGCTCTTTGGCAGCCGCTCGCGTGGCCCCGCAGCCCGTGGGGCTGCGGGCTTTCCTGTGGCCGTCAGCCTCGGCGACACCGGCGCCCACGTGGCGCCGCCGCGCCAGCCTGCGAAGCATTTTCCGGTAGGGCCGCGGCTCTGGCGACAGCTCCCACGCCCGAAGAGCCAGGAGGGAAAGCCATGCCTCCTTGGAAAGCTCTTTGGCAGCCGCTCGCGTGGCCCCACAGCCCGTGGGACTGCGGGCTTTCCGGCGCCCGTCAGCCTCGGCGACACCGGCGCCCACGTGGCGCCGCCGCGCCAGACTGCGAAGCATTTTCCGGTAGGACCGCGGCTCTGGCGACAGCTCCCACGCCCGAAGAGCCAGGAGGGAAAGCCGTGCCTCATTGGAAAGCTCTTTGGCAGCCGCTCGCGTGGCCCCGCAGCCCGTGGGGCTGCGGGCTTTCCGGCGGCCGTCAGCCTCGGCGACACCGGCGCCCACGTGGCGCCCCCGCGCCAGCCTGCGAAGCATTTTCCGGTAGGGCCGCGGCTCTGGCGACAGCTCCCACGCCCGAAGCGCCAGGAGGGAAAGCCATGCCTCCTTGGAAAGCTCTTTGGCAGCCGCTCGCGTGGCCCCACAGCCTGTGGGGCTGCGGGTTTTCCGGCGCCCGTCAGCCTCGGCGACACCGGCGCCCACGTGGCGCCGCCGCGCCAGCCTGCGAAGCATTTTCCGGTAGGGCCGCGGCTCTGGCGACAGCTCCCACGCCCGAAGAGCCAGGAGGGAAAGCCGTGCCTCGTTGGAAAGCTCTTTGGCAGCCGCTCGTGTGGCCCCACAGCCCGTGGGGCTGCGGGCTTTCCAGGGGCCGTCAGCCTCCCCGCCACCGGCGCCCACGTGGCGCCGCCGCGCCAGCCTGTGAAGCATTTTCGGGTAGGGCCGCGGCTCTGGCGACAGCTCCCACGCCCGAAGAGCCAGGAGGGAAAGCCGTGCCTCCTTGGAAAGCTCTTTGGCAGCCGCTCGCGTGGCCCCACAGCCCGTGGGGCTGCGGGCTTTCCGGCGGCCGTCAGCCTCGGCGACACCGGTGCCCACGTGGCGCCGCCACGCCAGCCTGCGAAGCATTTTCCGGTAGGGCCGTGGCTCTGGCGACAGCTCCCACGCCCAAAGAGCCAGGAGGGAAAGCCGTGCCTCATTGGAAAGCTCTTTGGCAGCCGCTCGCGTGGCCCCACAGCCCGTGGGGCTGCGGGCTTTCCGGCGGCCGTCAGATTCGGCGACACCGGCGCCAACGTGGCGCGGCCACGCCAGCCTGCGAAGCATTTTCCGGTAGGGCCGCGGCTCTGGTGACAGCTCCCACGCCCGAAGAGCCAGGAGGGAAAGACGTGCCTACTTGGAAAGCTCTTTGGCAGCCGCTCGCATGGCCCCACAGCCCGTGGGGCTGCGGGCTTTCTGGCGGCCGTCAGCCTTGGCGACACCGGCGCCCACGTGGCGCAGCCACGCCAGCCTGCGAAGCATTTTCCGGTAGGGCCGCGGCTCTGGCGACAGCTCCCACGCCCGAAGAGCCAGGAGGGAAAGCCATGCCTCATTGGAAAGCTCTTTGGCAGCCGCTCGCGTGGCCCCACAGCCCGTGGGGCTGCGGGCTTTCCGGCGGCCGTCAGCCTCGGCGCCACCGGCGCCCACGTGGCGCCGCCGCGCCAGACTGCGAAGCATTTTCCAGTTGGGCCGCAGCTCTGGCGACAGCTCCCACGCCCGAAGAGCCAGGAGGGAAAGCCCTGCCTCATTGGAAAGCTCTTTGGCAGCCGCTCGCGTGGCCCCACAGCCCGTGGGGCTGCGGGCTTTCCGGCGGCCGTCAGCCTCGGCGACACCGGCGCCCACGTGGCGCCGCCGCGCCAGCCTGCGAAGCATTTTCCGGTAGGGCCGCGGCTCTGGCGACAGCTCCCACGCCCGAAGAGCCAGGAGGGAAAGCCGTGCCTCATTGGAAAGCTCTTTGGCAGCCGCTCGCGTGGCCCCACAGCCCGTGGGGCTGCGGGCTTTCCGGCGCCCGTCAGCCTCGGCGACACCGGCGCCCACGTGGCGCCACCCGCGCCAGCCTGCGAAGCATTTTCCGGTAGGGCCGCGGCTCTGGCGACAGCTCCCACGCCCGAAGAGCCAGGAGGGAAAGCCGTGCCTCATTGGAAAGCTCTTTGGCAGCCGCTCGCGTGGCCCCACAGCTCGTGGGGCTGCGGGCTTTCCGGCGGCCGTCAGCCTCGGCGACACCGGCGCCCACGTGGCGCCGCCGCGCCAGCCTGCGAAGCATTTTCCGGTAGGACCGCGGCTCTGGCGACAGCTCCCACGCCCGAAGAGCCAGGAGGGAAAGCCGTGCCTCGTTGGAAAGCTCTTTGGCAGCCGCTGGCGTGGCCCCACAGCCCGTGGGGCTGCGGGCTTTCCAGCGGTCGTCAGCCTCGGCGACACCGGCGCGCACGTGTCGCCGCCGCGCCAGACTGCGAAGCATTTTCCGGTAGGGCCGCGGCTCTGGTGACAGCTCCCACGCCCGAAGAGCCAGGAGGGAAAGCCGTGCCTCCTTGGAAAGCTCTTTGGCAGCCGCTCGCGTGGCCCCACAGCCCGTGGGGCCGCGGGCTTTCCGGCGGCCGTCAGCCTCGGCGACACCGGCGCCCACGTGGCGCCGCCGCGCCAGACTGCGAAGCATTTTCCGGTAGGGCCGCGGCTCTGGCGACAGCTCCCACGCCCGAAGAGCCAGGAGGGAAAGCCGTGCCTCATTGGAAAGCTCTTTGGCAGCCGCTCGCGTGGCCCCACAGCTCGTGGGGCTGCGGGCTTTCCGGCGGCCGTCAGCCTCGGCGACACCGGCGCCCACGTGGCGCCGCCGCGCCAGCCTGCGAAGCATTTTCCGGTAGGGCCGCGGCTCTGGCGACAGCTCCCACGCCCGAAGAGCCAGGAGGGAAAGCCGTGCCTCGTTGGAAAGCTCTTTGGCAGCCGCTCGCGTGGCCCCACAGCCCGTGGGGCTGCGGGCTTACCAGCGGCCGTCAGCCTCAGCGACACCGGCGCCCACGTGGCGCCGCCGCGCCAGACTGCGAAGCATTTTCCGGTAGGGCCGCGGCTCTGGTGACAGCTCCCACGCCCGAAGAGCCAGGAGGGAAAGCCGTGCCTCATTGGAAAGCTCTTTGGCAGCCGCTCGCGTGGCCCCACAGCCCGTGGGGCTGTGGGCTTTCCGGCGGCCGTCAGCCTCGGGGACACCGGTGCCCACGTGGCGCGGCCACGCCAGCCTGCGAAGCATTTTCCGGTAGGGCCGCGGCTCTGGTGACAGCTCCCACGCCCGAAGAGCCAGGAGGGAAAGCCGTGCCTCATTGGAAAGCTCTTTGGCAGCCGCTCGCGTGGCCCCGCAGCCCGTGGGGCTGCGGGCTTTCCTGTGGCCGTCAGCCTCGGCGACACCGGCGCCCACGTGGCGCCGCCGCGCCAGCCTGCGAAGCATTTTCCGGTAGGGCCGCGGCTCTGGCGACAGCTCCCACGCCCGAAGAGCCAGGAGGGAAAGCCATGCCTCCTTGGAAAGCTCTTTGGCAGCCGCTCGCGTGGCCCCACAGCCCGTGGGACTGCGGGCTTTCCGGCGCCCGTCAGCCTCGGCGACACCGGCGCCCACGTGGCGCCGCCGCGCCAGACTGCGAAGCATTTTCCGGTAGGACCGCGGCTCTGGCGACAGCTCCCACGCCCGAAGAGCCAGGAGGGAAAGCCGTGCCTCATTGGAAAGCTCTTTGGCAGCCGCTCGCGTGGCCCCGCAGCCCGTGGGGCTGCGGGCTTTCCGGCGGCCGTCAGCCTCGGCGACACCGGCGCCCACGTGGCGCCCCCGCGCCAGCCTGCGAAGCATTTTCCGGTAGGGCCGCGGCTCTGGCGACAGCTCCCACGCCCGAAGCGCCAGGAGGGAAAGCCATGCCTCCTTGGAAAGCTCTTTGGCAGCCGCTCGCGTGGCCCCACAGCCTGTGGGGCTGCGGGTTTTCCGGCGCCCGTCAGCCTCGGCGACACCGGCGCCCACGTGGCGCCGCCGCGCCAGACTGCGAAGCATTTTCCGGTAGGACCGCGGCTCTGGCGACAGCTCCCACGCCCGAAGAGCCAGGAGGGAAAGCCGTGCCTCATTGGAAAGCTCTTTGGCAGCCGCTGGCGTGGCCCCACAGCCCGTGGGGCTGCGGGCTTTCCGGCGGCCGTCAGCCTCGGCGACACCGGTGCCCACGTGGCGCCGCCACGCCAGCCTGCGAAGCATTTTCCGGTAGGGCCGTGGCTCTGGCGACAGCTCCCACGCCCGAAGAGCCAGGAGGGAAAGCCGTGCCTCCTTGGAAAGCTCTTAGGCAGCCGCTCGCGTGGCCCCACAGCTCGTGGGGCTGCGGGCTTTCTGGCGGCCGTCAGCCTTGGCGACACCGGCGCCCACGTGGCGCAGCCACGCCAGCCTGCGAAGCATTTTCCGGTAGGGCCGCGGCTCTGGCGACAGCTCCCACGCCCGAAGAGCGAGGAGGGAAAGTCGTGCCTCCTTGGAAAGCTCTTAGGCAGCCGCTCGCGTGGCCCCACAGCCCGTGGGGCTGCGGGCTTTCTGGCGGCCGTCAGCCTTGGCGACACCGGCGCGCACGTGGCGCCGCCGCGCCAGACTGCGAAGCATTTTCCGGTAGGGCCGCGGCTCTGGCGACAGCTCCCACGCCCGAAGAGCCAGGAGGGAAAGCCGTGCCTCATTGGAAAGCTCTTTGGCAGCCGCTCGCGTGGCCCAACAGCCCGTGGGGCTGCGGGCTTTCCGGTGGCCGTCAGATTCGGCGACACCGGTGCCCACGTGGCGCGGCCACGCCAGCCTGCGAAGCATTTTCCGGTAGGGCCGCGGCTCTGGCGACAGCTCCCACGCCCGAAGAGCCAGGAGGGAAAGCCGTGCCTCCTTGGAAAGCTCTTTGGCAGCCGCTCGCGTGGCCCCACAGCCCGTGGGGCTGCGGGCTTTCCGGCGGCCGTACAGATTCGGCGACACCGGCGCCCACGTGGCGCCGCCGCGCCAGCCTGCGAAGCATTTTCCGGTAGGGCCGCGGCTCTGGCGACAGTTCCCACGCCCGAAGAGCCAGGAGGGAAAGCCGTGCCTCATTGGAAAGCTCTTTGGCAGCCGCTCGTGTGGCCCCACAGCCCGTGGGGCTGCGGGCTTTCCGGCGGAAGTCAGCCTACCCGCCAACGGCGCCCACGTGGCGCCGCCGCGCCAGCCTGTGAAGCATTTTCCGGTAGGGCCGTGGCTCTGGCGACAGCTCCCACGCCCGAAGAGCCAGGAGGGAAAGCCGTGCCTCGTTGGAAAGCTCTTTGGCAGCCGCTCGCGTGGCCCCACAGCCCGTGGGGCCGCAGGATTTCCGGCGGCCGTCAGATTCGGCGACACCGGCGCCCACGTGGCGCCGCCACGCCAGACTGCGAAGCATTTTCGGGTAGGGCCGCGGCTCTGGCGACAGCTCCCACGCCCGAAGAGCCAGGAGGGAAAGCCGTGCCTCGTTGGAAAGCTCTTTGGCAGCCGCTCGCGTGGCCCCACAGCCCGTGGGGCTGCGGGCTTTCCGGCGGCCGTACAGATTCGGCGACACCGGCGCCCACGTGGCGCCGCCGCGCCAGCCTGCAAAGCATTTTCCGGTAGGGCCGCGGCTCTGGCGACAGCTCCCACGCCCGAAGAGCCAGGAGGGAAAGCCGTGCCTCGTTGGAAAGCTCTTTGGCAGCCGCTGGCGTGGCCCCACAGCCCGTGGGGCTGCGGGCTTTCCAGCGGCCGTCAACCTCGGCGACACCTGGCGCGCACGTGGCGCCGCCGCGCCAGACTGCGAAGCATTTTCCGGTAGGGCCGCGGCTCTGGCGACAGCTCCCACGCCCGAAGAGCCAGGAGGGAAAGCCATGCCTCGTTGGAAAGCTCTTTGGAAGCCGCTCGTGTGGCCCCACAGCCCGTGGGGCTGCGGGCTTTCCGGCGGCCGTCAGCTTCGGCGACACCGGCGCCCACGTGGCGCCGCCACGCCAGACTGCGAAGCATTTTCCGGTAGGGTCGCGGCTCTGGCGACAGCTCCCACGCCCGAAGAGCCAGGAGGGAAAGCCGTGCCTCATTGGAAAGCTCTTTGGCAGCCGCTGGCGTGGCCCCACAGCTCGTGGGGCTGCGGGCTTTCCGGCGGCCGTCATCCTCAGCGACACCGGCGCCCACGTGGCGCCGCCGCGCCAGCCTGCAAAGCATTTTCCGGTAGGGCCGTGGCTCTGGCGACATCTCCCACGCCCGAAGAGCCAGGAGGGAAAGCCGTGCCTCGTTGGAAAGCTCTTTGGCAGCCGCTCGCGTGGCCCCACAGCCCGTGGGGCTGCGGGCTGTCCGGCGGCCGTCAGCCTTGGCGACACCGGCGCCCACGTGGCACCGCCACCCCAGCCTGCGAAGCATTTTCCGGTAGGGCCGCGGCTCTGGTGACAGCTCCCACGCCCGAAGAGCCAGGAGGGAAAGCCGTGCCTCCTTGGAAAGCTCTTTGGCAGCCGCTCGCGTGGCCCCACAGCCCGTGGGGCTGCGGGCTTTCCGGCGGCCATCAGCCTCGGTGACACCGGTGCCCACGTGGCTCGGCCACGCCAGCCTGCGAAGCATATTCCGGTAGGGTCGCAGCTCTGGCGACAGCTCGCATGCCCGAAGAGCGAGGAGGGAAAGCCGTGCCTCGTTGGAAAGCTCTTTGGCAGACGCTCGCGTGGCCCCACAGCCCGTGGGGCTGCGGGCTTTCCGGCGGCCGTCAGCCTTGGCGCCTCCGGCGCCCACGATTCACCGCCACGCCAGCCTGCGAAGCACTTTCCGGTAGGGCTGCGGCTCTGGCGACAGCTCCCATGCCCGAAGAGCCAGGAGGGAAAGCCGTGCCTCGTTGGAAAGCTCTTTGGCAGCCGCTCGCGTGGCCCCACAGCCCGTGGGGCTGCGGGCTTTCCGGCGGCCGTCAGCCTCGGCGACACCGGCGCCCACGTGGCGCCGCCGCGCCAGCCTGCGAAGCATTTTCCGGTAGGGCCGCGGCTCTGGCGACAGCTCCCACGCCCGAAGAGCCAGGAGGGAAAGCCATGCTTCGTTGGAAAGCTCTTTGGCAGCCGCTCGTGTGGCCCCACAGCCCGTGGGGCTGCGGGCTTTCCGGCGGCCGTCAGATTCGGCGACACCGGCGCCCACGTGGCGCCGCCACGCCAGACTGCGAAGCATTTTCCGGTAGGGGCGCGGCTCTGGCGACAGCTCCCACGCCCGAAGAGCCAGGAGGGAAAGCCGTGCCTCGTTGGAAAGCTCTTTGGCAGCCGCTGGCGTGGCCCCACAGCCCGTGGGGCTGCGGGCTTTCCGGCGGCCGTCATCCTCAGCGACTCCGGCGCCCACGTGGCGCCGCCGCGCCAGCCTGCAAAGCATTTTCCGGTAGGGCCGCGGCTCGGGCGACAGCTCCCACGCCCGAAGAGCCAGGAGGGAAAGCCGTGCCTCATTGGAAAGCTCTTCGGCAGCCGCTCGCGTGGCCCCACAGCCCGTGGGGCTGCGGGCTTTCCGGCGGCCGACAGCCTCGGCGACACCGGCGCCCACGTGGCGCCGCCGCGCCAGCCTGCGAAGCAGTTTCTGGTAGGGCCGCGGCTCTGGCGACAGCTCCCACGCCCGAAGAGCCAGGAGGGAAAGCCGTGCCTCGTTGGAAAGCTCTTTGGCAGCCACTCGCGTGGCCCCACAGCCCGTGGGGCTGCGGGCTTTCCGGCGGCCGTACAGATTCGGCGACACCGGCGCCCACGTGGCGCGGCCACCCCAGCCTGCGAAGCATTTTCCGATAGGGCCGTGGCTCTGGTGACAGCTCCCACGCCCGAAGAGCCAGGAGGGAAAGCCGTGCCTCATTGGAAAGCTCTTTGGCAGCCGCTCGCGTGGCCCCGCAGCCCGTGGGGCTGCGGGCTTTCCGGCGGCCATCAGCCTCGGCGACACCGGCGCCCACGTGGCTCGGCCGCGCCAGCCTGCGAAGCATATTCCGGTAGGGCCGCAGCTCTGGCGACAGCTCCCATGCTCGAAGAGCGAGGAGGGAAAGCCGTGCCTCATTGGAAACCTCTTTGGCAGCCGCTCGCATGGCCCCACAGCCCGTGGGGCTGCGGGCTTTCCGGCGGCCGTCAGCCTCGGCGACACCGGCGCCCACGTGGCGCCGCCGCGCCAGCCTGCGAAGCATTTTCCGGTAGGGCCGCGGCTCTGGCGACAGCTCCCACGCCGAAGAGCCAGGAGGGAAAGCCATGCCTCGTTGGAAAGCTCTTTGGCAGCCGCTCGTGTGGCCCCACAGCCCGTGGGGCTGCGGGCTTTCCGGCGGCCGTCAGATTCGGCGCCACCGGCGCCCACGTGGCGCCGCCACGCCAGACTGCGAAGCATTTTCCGGTAGGGTCGCGGCTCTGGCGACAGCTCCCACGCCCGAAGAGCCAGGAGGGAAAGCCGTGCCTCCTTGGAAAGCTCTTTGGCAGCCGCTCGCGTGGCCCCACAGCCCGTGGGGCTGCGGGCTGTCCGGCGGCCGTCAGCCTTGGCCACACCGGCGCCCACGTGGCACCACCACCCCAGCCTGCGAAGCATTTTCCGGTAGGGCCGTGGCTCTGGTGACAGCTCCCACGCCCGAAGAGCCAGGAGGGAAAGCCGTGCCTCCTTGGAAAGCTCTTTGGCAGCCGCTCGCGTGGCCCCACAGCCCGTGGGGCTGCGGGCTTTCCGGCGGCCATCAGCCTCGGTGACACCGGTGCCCACGTGGCTCGGCCACGCCAGCCTGCGAAGCATATTCCGGTAGGGTCGCAGCTCTGGCGACAGCTCCCATGCCCGAAGAGCGAGGAGGGAAAGCCGTGCCTCGTTGGAAAGCTCTTTGGCAGACGCTCGCGTGGCCCCACAGCCCGTGGGGCTGCGGGCTTTCCGGCGGCCGTCAGCCTTGGCGCCTCCGGCGCCCACGATTCACCGCCACGCCAGCCTGCGAAGCACTTTCCGGTAGGGCTGCGGCTCTGGCGACAGCTCCCATGCCCGAAGAGCCAGGAGGGAAAGCCGTGCCTCGTTGGAAAGCTCTTTGGCAGCCGCTCGCGTGGCCCCACAGCCCGTGGGGCTGTGGGCTTTCCGGCGGCCGTCAGCCTCGGCGACACCGGCGCCCACGTGGCGCCGCCGCGCCAGCCTGCGAAGCATTTTCCGGTAGGGCCGCGGCTCTGGCGACAGCTCCCACGCCCGAAGAGCCAGGAGGGAAAGCCGTGCCTCGTTGGAAAGCTCTTTGGCAGCCGCTCGTGTGGCCCCACAGCCTGTGGGGCTGCTGGGGCTTTCCAGGGGCCGTCAGCCTTGGCGACACCGGCGCCCACGTGGCACCGCCACCCCAGCCTGCGAAGCATTTTCCGGTAGGGCCGCGGCTCTGGTGACAGCTCCCACGCCCGAAGAGCCAGGAGGGAAAGCCGTGCCTCCTTGGAAAGCTCTTTGGCAGCCGCTCGCGTGGCCCCACAGCCCGTGGGGCTGCGGGCTTTCCGGCGGCCATCAGCCTCGGTGACACCGGTGCCCACGTGGCTCGGCCACGCCAGCCTGCGAAGCATATTCCGGTAGGGTCGCAGCTCTGGCGACAGCTCGCATGCCGAAGAGCGAGGAGGGAAAGCCGTGCCTCGTTGGAAAGCTCTTTGGCAGACGCTCGCGTGGCCCCACAGCCCGTGGGGCTGCGGGCTTTCCGGCGGCCGTCAGCCTTGGCGCCTCCGGCGCCCACGATTCACCGCCACGCCAGCCTGCGAAGCACTTTCCGGTAGGGCTGCGGCTCTGGCGACAGCTCCCATGCCCGAAGAGCCAGGAGGGAAAGCCGTGCCTCGTTGGAAAGCTCTTTGGCAGCCGCTCGCGTGGCCCCACAGCCCGTGGGGCTGCGGGCTTTCCGGCGGCCGTCAGCCTCGGCGACACCGGCGCCCACGTGGCGCCGCCGCGCCAGCCTGCGAAGCATTTTCCGGTAGGGCCGCGGCTCTGGCGACAGCTCCCACGCCCGAAGAGCCAGGAGGGAAAGCCATGCTTCGTTGGAAAGCTCTTTGGCAGCCGCTCGTGTGGCCCCACAGCCCGTGGGGCTGCGGGCTTTCCGGCGGCCGTCAGATTCGGCGACACCGGCGCCCACGTGGCGCCGCCACGCCAGACTGCGAAGCATTTTCCGGTAGGGGCGCGGCTCTGGCGACAGCTCCCACGCCCGAAGAGCCAGGAGGGAAAGCCGTGCCTCGTTGGAAAGCTCTTTGGCAGCCGCTGGCGTGGCCCCACAGCCCGTGGGGCTGCGGGCTTTCCGGCGGCCGTCATCCTCAGCGACTCCGGCGCCCACGTGGCGCCGCCGCGCCAGCCTGCAAAGCATTTTCCGGTAGGGCCGCGGCTCGGGCGACAGCTCCCACGCCCGAAGAGCCAGGAGGGAAAGCCGTGCCTCATTGGAAAGCTCTTCGGCAGCCGCTCGCGTGGCCCCACAGCCCGTGGGGCTGCGGGCTTTCCGGCGGCCGACAGCCTCGGCGACACCGGCGCCCACGTGGCGCCGCCGCGCCAGCCTGCGAAGCAGTTTCTGGTAGGGCCGCGGCTCTGGCGACAGCTCCCACGCCCGAAGAGCCAGGAGGGAAAGCCGTGCCTCGTTGGAAAGCTCTTTGGCAGCCACTCGCGTGGCCCCAC